>NW_028188704.1:0-71782 GCF_978046115.1 Saccoglossus kowalevskii
AAAGTACTAACAAGTTGTGGCAAAGTAGTGGCAAAGCACTGAAAATGTGACAAAGTACTGAAAAATTGTGGCAAAGTGCTGAAAAGTGTGGCAAAGTACTGAAAAGTTGTGGCAAAGTGGTGGCAAAGCACTCAAAAGTGTGGCAAAGTACTGAGAAGTGTGTCAAAGTACAGAAAAGTTGTGTCAATGTGCTGAAAAGTAGTGGCAAAGTACTGAAAAGTGTAGCAAATTACTGAAAAGTTGTGGCAATGTGCTGAAAAGTAGTGGCAAAGTACTGAAAAGCAGTGGCAAAGTGCTGAAAAGTGTGGCAAAGTAATGAAAAGCAGTGGAAAAGTGCTGAAAAGTGTGGCAAAGTACTGACAAGTTGTGGCAAAGCACTGAAAAGTGTGGCAAATTACTGAAAAGTTGTAGCAAAGTGCTGAAGAGTAGTGGCAAAGTACTGAAAAGTTTGGCAAAGTGCTGAAAAGTAGTGGCAAAGTAGTGAAAAGTGTGGCAAAGTACTGAAAAGCAGTAGCAAAGTACTGAAAAGCAGTGGCAAAGTGCTGAAACGTGTGGCAAAGTACTGAAAAGTTGTTGCAAAGTTGTGGCAAAGTACTGAAAAGTGTGGCAAAGTACTGAAAAGTTGAGGCAAAGTGCTGAAAAGTGGTGGCAAACTACTGAAAGGCAGTGGCAAATTGCTGAAAAGTGTGGCAAAGTACTGAAAAGTTGTGGCAAGGTGGTGGCAAAGTACTGAAAAGTGTGGCAAAGTACTGAAAAGTTGTGGCAACGTTCTGAAAAGTGTGGCAAAGTACTGAAAAGTTGTTGCAAAGTAGTGGCAAAGCACTTGAATGTGAGGCAAAGTACTGAAAAGTTGTGGCAAGTGCTGAAAACTAGTGGCAAAGTACTGAGAAGAGTGGCAAAGTGCTAAAAAGTGTGGCAAAGTACTGAAAAGTTGTGGCAAAGTGGTGGCAAAGCACTGAAAAGTGTGGCAAAGTTCTGAAAAGTTGTGGCAAAGTGCTGAAAAGTAGTGGCAAAGTACTGAGAAGTGTGTCAAAGTACAGAAAAGTTGTGGCAATGTGCTGAAAAGTAGTGGCAAAGTACTGAAAAGCAGTGGCAAAGTGCTGAAAATTGTGGCAAAGTACTGGAACGTTGTGGCATAGTAGTGGCAAAGCACTGAAGTGTGTGGCAAAGTACTGAAAAGTTGTGGCAAAGTGCTGAAAAGTGTGGCAAAGTACTGAAAAGTTGTTGCAAAGTAGTGGCAAAGTACTGAAAAGTGTGGCAAAGTACTGAAAAGTTGTAGCAAAGTGCTGAAGAGTAGTGGCAAAGTACTGAAAAGTCTGGCAAAGTGCTGAAAAGTAGTGGCAAAGTAGTGAAAGGTGTGGCAAAGTACTGAAAAGCAGTAGCAAAGTACTGAAAAGCAGTGGCAAAGTGCTGAAACGTGTGGCAAAGTACTGAAAAGTTGTTGCAAAGTTGTGGCAAAGCACTGAAATGTGTGGCAAAGTACTGAAAAGTTGTGGCAAAGTCGTGGCAAAGTACTGAAAAGTGTGGCAAAGTACTGAAAAGCTGAGGCAAAGTACTGAAAAGTGTGGCAAAGTACTGAAAAGTTGTTGCAAAGTAATGGCAAAGCACTTGAATGTGTGGCAAAGTACTGAAAAGTTGTGGCAAAGTCGTGGCAAAGTACTAAAAAGTGCGGCAAAGTACAGAAAAGTTGTGGCGAAAGGCAGAAAAGTAATGGCAAAGTACTGAAAAGCAGTGGAAAAGTGGTGAAACGTTTGGCAAAGTACTGACAATTTGTGGCAAAGTAGTGGCAAAGCACTGAAAAGTGTGGCAAATTTCTGAAAAGTTGTGGCAATGTGCTGAAAAGTAGTAGCAAAGTACTGAAAAGCAGTGGCAAAGTGCTGAAAAGTGTGGCAAAGTACTGACAAGTTGTGGCAAAGTAGAGGCAAAGTACTGAAAAGTGTGGCAAAGTACTGAAAAGTTGAGGCAAAGTGCTGAAAAGTGGTGGCAAACTACTGAAAGGCAGTGGCAAATTGCTGAAAAGTGTGGCAAAGTACTGAAAAGTTGTGGCAAAGTCGTGGCAAAGTACTGAAAAGTGTGGCAAAGTACTGAAAAGTTGTGGCAAACTTCTGAAAAGTGTGGCAAAGTACTGAAAAGTTGTTGCAAAGTATCGGCAAAGCACTTGAATGTGTGGCAAAGAACTGAAAAGTTGTGGCAAAGTCGTGGCAAAGTACTGAAAAGTGTGGTAAAGTACTGAAAAGTTGTGGCAAAGTCGTGGCAAAGTACTGAAAAGTGTGGCAAAGTACTGAGAAGAGTGGCAAAGTTCTGAAAAGTTGTGGCAAAGTGCTGAAAAGTAGTGGCAAAGTACTGAAACGTAGTGGCAAAGTGCTAAAAAGTGTGGCAAAGTACTGACAAGTTGTGGCAAAGTAGTGGCAAAGCACTGAAAAGTGTGGCAAATTTCTGAAAAGTTGTGGCAATGTGCTGAAAAGTAGTAGCAAAGTACTGAAAAGCAGTGACAAAATGCTGAAAAGTGTGGCAAAGTACTGACAAGTTGTGGCAAAGTAGTGGCAAAGCACTGAAAAGTGTGGCAAAGTA
Organism: Saccoglossus kowalevskii; assembly: GCF_978046115.1. Classification (NCBI taxonomy): domain Eukaryota; kingdom Metazoa; phylum Hemichordata; class Enteropneusta; family Harrimaniidae; genus Saccoglossus; species Saccoglossus kowalevskii. The sequence goes on from NW_028188704.1 coordinate 2,572, forward strand.
CTGAAAAGTTGAGGCAAAGTGCTGAAAAGTGGTGGCAAACTACTGAAAGGCAGTGGCAAATTGCTGAAAAGTGTGGCAAAGTACTGAAAAGTTGTGGCAAAGTGGTGGCAAAGTACTGAAAGGCAGTGGCAAATTGCTGAAAAGTGTGGCAAAGTACTGAAAAGTTGTGGCAAAGTGGTGGCAAAGTACTGAAAAGTGTGGCAAAGTACTGAAAAGTTGTGGCAACGTTCTGAAAAGTGTGGCAAAGTACTGAAAAGTTGTTGCAAAGTAGTGGCAAAGCACTTGAATGTGTGGCAAAGTACTGAAAAGTTGTGGCAAAGTCGTGGCAAAGTACTGAAAAGTGTGGTAAAGTACTGAAAAGTTGTGGCAAAGTCGTGGCAAAGTACTGAAAAGTGTGGCAAAGTACTGAGAAGAGTGGCAAAGTTCTGAAAACTTGTGGCAAAGTGCTGAAAAGTAGTGTTAAAGTACTGAAACGTAGTGGCAAAGTGCTAAAAAATGTGGCAAAGTACTGACAAGTTGTGGCAAAGTAGTGGCAAAGCACTGAAAATGTGGCAAAGTACTGAAAAATTGTGGCAAACTGCTGAAAAGTAGTGGCAAAATACTGAAAAGCAGTGGCAAAGTGCTGAAAAGTGTGGCAAAGTACTGACAAGTTGTGGCAAAGTAGTGGCAAAGTACTGAAAAGTGTGGCAAAGTACTGAAAAGTTGAGGCAAAGTGCTGAAAAGTGGTGGCAAACTACTGAAAAGCAGTGGCAAATTGCTGAAAAGTGTGGCAAAGTACTGAAAAGTTTTGGCAAAGTCGTGGCAAAGTACTGAAAAGTGTGGCAAAGTACTGAAAAATTGTGGCAAAGTTCTGAAAAGTGTGGCAAAGTACTGAAAAGTTGTTGCAAAGTAGTGGCAAAGTACTGAAAAGTGTGGCAAAGTACTGAAAAGTTGTGGCAAGTGCTGAAAACTAGTGGCAAAGTACTGAGAAGAGTGGCAAAGTGCTAAAAAGTGTGGCAAAGTACTGAAAAGTTGTGGCAAAGTGGTGGCAAAGCACTGAAAAGTGTGGCAAAGTACTGAAAAATTGTGGCAAAGTGCTGAAAAGTAGTGGAAAAGTGCTGAAACGTTTGGCAAAGTACTGACAATTTGTGGCAAAGTAGTGGCAAAGCACTGAAAAGTGTGGCAAATTTCTGAAAAGTTGTGGCAATGTGCTGAAAAGTAGTAGCAAAGTACTGAAAAGCAGTGGCAAAGTGCTGAAAAGTGTGGCAAAGTACTGACAAGTTGTGGCAAAGTAGTGGCAAGGTACTGAAAAGTGTGGCAAAGTACTGAAAAGTTGAGGCAAAGTGCTGAAAAGTGGTGGCAAACTACTGAAAGGCAGTGGCAAATTGCTGAAAAGTGTGGCAAAGTACTGAAAAGTTGTGGCAAAGTCGTGGCAAAGTACTGAAAAGTGTGGCAAAGTACTGAAAAGTTGTGGCAAACTTCTGAAAAGTGTGGCAAAGTACTGAAAAGTTGTTGCAAAGTAGTGGCAAAGCACTTGAATGTGTGGCAAAGTACTGAAAAGTTGTGGCAAAGTCGTGGCAAAGTACTGAAAAGTGTGGTAAAGTACTGAAAAGTTGTGGCAAAGTCGTGGCAAAGTACTGAAAAGTGTGGCAAAGTACTGAGAAGAGTGGCAAAGTTCTGAAAAGTTGTGGCAAAGTGCTGAAAAGTAGTGGCAAAGTACTGAAACGTAGTGGCAAAGTGCTAAAAAGTGTGGCAAAGTACTGACAAGTTGTGGCAAAGTAGTGGCAAAGCACTGAAAAGTGTGGCAAATTTCTGAAAAGTTGTGGCAATGTGCTGAAAAGTAGTAGCAAAGTACTGAAAAGCAGTGGCAAAATGCTGAAAAGTGTGGCAAAGTACTTACAAGTTGTGGCAAAGTAGTGGCAAAGTACTGAAAAGTGTGGCAAAGTACTGAAAAGTTGAGGCAAAATGCTGAAAAGTGGTGGCAAACTACTGAAAGGCAGTGGCAAATTGCTGAAAAGTGTGGCAAAGTATTGAAAAGTTGTGGCAAAGTGGTGGCAAAGTACTGAAAGGCAGTGGCAAATTGCTGAAAAGTGTGGCAAAGTACTGAAAAGTTGTGGCAAAGTGGTGGCAAAGTACTGAAAAGTGTGGCAAAGTACTGAAAAGTTGTGGCAACGTTCTGAAAAGTGTGGCAAAGTACTGAAAAGTTGTTGCAAAGTAGTGGCAAAGCACTTGAATGTGTGGCAAAGTACTGAAAAGTTGTGGCAAAGTCGTGGCAAAGTACTGAAAAGTGTGGTAAAGTACTGAAAAGTTGTGGCAAAGTCGTGGCAAAGTACTGAAAAGTGTGGCAAAGTACTGAGAAGAGTGGCAAAGTTCTGAAAAGTTGTGGCAAAGTGCTGAAAAGTAGTGGTAAAGTACTGAAACGTAGTGGCAAAGTGCTAAAAAATGTGGCAAAGTACTGACAAGTTGTGGCAAAGTAGTGGCAAAGCACTGAAAATGTGGCAAAGTACTGAAAAATTGTGGCAAAGTGCTGAAACGTAGTGGCAAAGTACTGAAAAGCAGTGGCAAAGTGCTGAAAAGTGTGGCAAAGTACTGACAAGTTGTGGCAAAGTAGTGGCAAAGTACTGAAAAGTGTGGCAAAGTACTGAAAAGTTGAGGCAAAGTGCTGAAAAGTGGTGGCAAACTACTGAAAAGCAGTGGCAAATTGCTGAAAAGTGTGGCAAAGTACTGAAAAGTTTTGGCAAAGTCGTGGCAAAGTACTGAAAAGTGTGGCAAAGTACTGAAACATTGTGGCAAAGTTCTGAAAAGTGTGGCAAAGTACTGAAAAGTTGTTGCAAAGTAGTGGCAAAGTACTGAAAAGTGTGGCAAAGTACTGAAAAGTTGTGGCAAGTGCTGAAAACTAGTGGCAAAGTACTGAGAAGAGTGGCAAAGTGCTAAAAAGTGTGGCAAAGTACTGAAAAGTTGTGGCAAAGTGGTGGCAAAGCACTGAAAAGTGTGGCAAAGTTCTGAAAAGTTGTGGCAAAGTGCTGAAAAGTAGTGGCAAAGTACTGAGAAGTGTGTCAAAGTACAGAAAAGTTGTGGCAATGTGCTGAAAAGTAGTGGCAAAGTACTGAAAAGCAGTGGCAAAGTGCTGAAAAGTGTGGCAAAGTACTGGAACGTTGTGGCAAAGTAGTGGCAAAGCACTGAAGTGTGTGGCAAAGTACTGAAAAGTTGTGGCAAAGTGCTGAAAAAGTGTGGCAAAGTACTGAAAAGTTGTTGCAAAGTAGTGGCAAAGTACTGAAAAGTGTGGCAAAGTACTGAGAAGAGTGGCAAAGTGCTAAAAAGTGTGGCAAAGTACTGAAAAGTTGTGGCAAAGTGGTGGCAAAGCACTGAAAAGTGTGGCAAAGTTCTGAAAAGTTGTGGCAAAGTGCTGAAAAGTAGTGGCAAAGTACTGAGAAGTGTGTCAAAGTACAGAAAAGTTGTGGCAATGTGCTGAAAAGTAGTGGCAAAGTACTGAAAAGCAGTGGCAAAGTGCTGAAAAGTGTGGCAAAGTACTGGAACGTTGTGGCAAAGTAGTGGCAAAGCACTGAAGTGTGTGGCAAAGTACTGAAAAGTTGTAGCAAAGTGCTGAAAAGTAGTGGCAAAGTACTGAAAAGTAGTGGCAAAGTGGTGGAATGTGTGGCAAAGTACTGAAAAGTTGTGGCAAAGTAGTGGCAAAGCACTAAAAAGTGTGGCAAAGTACTGAAAAGTAGTGGCAAACTACTGAAAAGCAGTGGTAAAGTTCTGAAAAGTGTGGTAAAGTACTGAAAAGTTGTGGCAAAGTAGTGGCAAAGCACTGAAAAGTGTGGCAAAGTACTGACAAATTGTGGCAAAGTGCTGAAAAGAAGTGGCAAACTAATGAAAAGCAGTGGCAAAGTGCTCAAAAGTGTGGCAAAGTACTGAAAAGTTGTGGCAAAGTGGTGGCAAAGCACTCAAAAGTGTGGCAAAGTACTGAAAAGTTGTGGCAAAATGCTGAAAAGTAGTGGCAAATACTGAGAAGTGTGTCAAAGTACAGAAAAGTTGTGGCAATGTGCTGAAAAGTAGTGGCAAAGTACTGAAAAGTTGTTGCAAAGTAGTGGCAAAGCACTTGAATGTGTGGCAAAGTACTGAAAAGTTGTGGCAAAGTCGTGGCAAAGTACTGAAAAGTGTGGTAAAGTACTGAAAAGTTGTGGCAAAGTCGTGGCAAAGTACTGAAAAGTGTGGCAAAGTACTGAGAAGAGTGGCAAAGTTCTGAAAAGTTGTGGCAAAGTGCTGAAAAGTAGTGGCAAAGTACTGAAACGTAGTGGCAAAGTGCTAAAAAGTGTGGCAAAGTACTGACAAGTTGTGGCAAAGTAGTGGCAAAGCACTGAAAAGTGTGGCAAATTTCTGAAAAGTTGTGGCAATGTGCTGAAAAGTAGTAGCAAAGTACTGAAAAGCAGTGGCAAAATGCTGAAAAGTGTGGCAAAGTACTTACAAGTTGTGGCAAAGTAGTGGCAAAGTACTGAAAAGTGTGGCAAAGTACTGAAAAGTTGAGGCAAAGTGCTGAAAAGTGGTGGCAAACTACTGAAAGGCAGTGGCAAATTGCTGAAAAGTGTGGCAAAGTACTGAAAAGTTGTGGCAAAGTGGTGGCAAAGTACTGAAAGGCAGTGGCAAATTGCTGAAAAGTGTGGCAAAGTACTGAAAAGTTGTGGCAAAGTGGTGGCAAAGTACTGAAAATTGTGGCAAAGTACTGAAAAGTTGTGGCAACGTTCTGAAAAAGTGTGGCAAAGTACTGAAAAGTTGTTGCAAAGTAGTGGCAAAGCACTTGAATGTGTGGCAAAGTACTGAAAAGTTGTGGCAAAGTCGTGGCAAAGTACTGAAAAGTGTGGTAAAGTACTGAAAAGTTGTGGCAAAGTCGTGGCAAAGTACTGAAAAGTGTGGCAAAGTACTGAGAAGAGTGGCAAAGTTCTGAAAAGTTGTGGCAAAGTGCTGAAAAGTAGTGGTAAAGTACTAAAACGTAGTGGCAAAGTGCTAAAAAATGTGGCAAAGTACTGACAAGTTGTGGCAAAGTAGTGGCAAAGCACTGAAAATGTGGCAAAGTACTGAAAAATTGTGGCAAAGTGCTGAAAAGTAGTGGCAAAGTACTGAAAAGCAGTGGCAAAGTGCTGAAAAGTGTGGCAAAGTACTGACAAGTTGTGGCAAAGTAGTGGCAAAGTACTGAAAAGTGTGGCAAAGTACTGAAAAGTTGAGGCAAAGTGCTGAAAAGTGGTGGCAAACTACTGAAAAGCAGTGGCAAATTGCTGAAAAGTGTGGCAAAGTACTGAAAAGTTTTGGCAAAGTCGTGGCAAAGTACTGAAAAGTGTGGCAAAGTACTGAAAAATTGTGGCAAAGTTCTGAAAAGTGTGGCAAAGTACTGAAAAGTTGTTGCAAAGTAGTGGCAAAGTACTGAAAAGTGTGGCAAAGTACTGAAAAGTTGTGGCAAGTGCTGAAAACTAGTGGCAAAGTACTGAGAAGAGTGGCAAAGTGCTAAAAAGTGTGGCAAAGTACTGAAAAGTTGTGGCAAAGTGGTGGCAAAGCACTGAAAAGTGTGGCAAAGTTCTGAAAAGTTGTGGCAAAGTGCTGAAAAGTAGTGGCAAAGTACTGAGAAGTGTGTCAAAGTACAGAAAAGTTGTGGCAATGTGCTGAAAAGTAGTGGCAAAGTACTGAAAAGCAGTGGCAAAGTGCTGAAAAGTGTGGCAAAGTACTGGAACGTTGTGGCAAAGTAGTGGCAAAGCACTGAAGTGTGTGGCAAAGTACTGAAAAGTTGTGGCAAAGTGCTGAAAAAGTGTGGCAAAGTACTGAAAAGTTGTTGCAAAGTAGTGGCAAAGTACTGAAAAGTGTGGCAAAGTACTGAGAAGAGTGGCAAAGTGCTAAAAAGTGTGGCAAAGTACTGAAAAGTTGTGGCAAAGTGGTGGCAAAGCACTGAAAAGTGTGGCAAAGTTCTGAAAAGTTGTGGCAAAGTGCTGAAAAGTAGTGGCAAAGTACTGAGAAGTGTGTCAAAGTACAGAAAAGTTGTGGCAATGTGCTGAAAAGTAGTGGCAAAGTACTGAAAAGCAGTGGCAAAGTGCTGAAAAGTGTGGCAAAGTACTGGAACGTTGTGGCAAAGTAGTGGCAAAGCACTGAAGTGTGTGGCAAAGTACTGAAAAGTTGTAGCAAAGTGCTGAAAAGTAGTGGCAAAGTACTGAAAAGTAGTGGCAAAGTGGTGGAATGTGTGGCAAAGTACTGAAAAGTTGTGGCAAAGTAGTGGCAAAGCACTAAAAAGTGTGGCAAAGTACTGAAAAGTAGTGGCAAACTACTGAAAAGCAGTGGTAAAGTGCTGAAAAGTGTGGTAAAGTACTGAAAAGTTGTGGCAAAGTAGTGGCAAAGCACTGAAAAGTGTGGCAAAGTACTGACAAATTGTGGCAAAGTGCTGAAAAGAAGTGGCAAACTAATGTAAAGCAGTGGCAAAGTGCTCAAAAGTGTGGCAAAGTACTGAAAAGTTGTGGCAAAGTGGTGGCAAAGCACTCAAAAGTGTGGCAAAGTACTGAAAAGTTGTGGCAAAATGCTGAAAAGTAGTGGCAAATACTGAGAAGTGTGTCAAAGTACAGAAAAGTTGTGGCAATGTGCTGAAAAGTAGTGGCAAAGTACTGAAAAGTTGTTGCAAAGTAGTGGCAAAGCACTTGAATGTGTGGCAAAGTACTGAAAAGTTGTGGCAAAGTCGTGGCAAAGTACTGAAAAGTGTGGTAAAGTACTGAAAAGTTGTGGCAAAGTCGTGGCAAAGTACTGAAAAGTGTGGCAAAGTACTGAGAAGAGTGGCAAAGTTCTGAAAAGTTGTGGCAAAGTGCTGAAAAGTAGTGGCAAAGTACTGAAACGTAGTGGCAAAGTGCTAAAAAGTGTGGCAAAGTACTGACAAGTTGTGGCAAAGTAGTGGCAAAGCACTGAAAAGTGTGGCAAATTTCTGAAAAGTTGTGGCAATGTGCTGAAAAGTAGTAGCAAAGTACTGAAAAGCAGTGGCAAAATGCTGAAAAGTGTGGCAAAGTACTTAAAATTTGTGGCAAAGTAGTGGCAAAGTACTGAAAAGTGTGGCAAAGTACTGAAAAGTTGAGGCAAAGTGCTGAAAAGTGGTGGCAACCTACTGAAAGGCAGTGGCAAATTGCTGAAAAGTGTGGCAAAGTACTGAAAAGTTGTGGCAAAGTGGTGGCAAAGTACTGAAAGGCAGTGGCAAATTGCTGAAAAGTGTGGCAAAGTACTGAAAAGTTGTGGCAAAGTGGTGGCAAAGTACTGAAAAGTGTGGCAAAGTACTGAAAAGTTGTGGCAACGTTCTGAAAAGTGTGGCAAAGTACTGAAAAGTTGTGGCAAAGTAGTGGCAAAGCACTTGAATGTGTGGCAAAGTACTGAAAAGTTGTGGCAAAGTCGTGGCAAAGTACTGAAAAGTGTGGTAAAGTACTGAAAAGTTGTGGCAAAGTCGTGGCAAAGTACTGAAAAGTGTGGCAAAGTACTGAGAAGAGTGGCAAAGTTCTGAAAAGTTGTGGCAAAGTGCTGAAAAGTAGTGGTAAAGTACTGAAACGTAGTGGCAAAGTGCTAAAAAATATGGCAAAGTACTGACAAGTTGTGGCAAAGTAGTGGCAAAGCACTGAAAATGTGGCAAAGTACTGAAAAATTGTGGCAAAGTGCTGAAAAGTAGTGGCAAAGTACTGAAAAGCAGTGGCAAAGTGCTGAAAAGTGTGGCAAAGTACTGACAAGTTGTGGCAAAGTAGTGGCAAAGTACTGAAAAGTGTGGCAAAGTACTGAAAAGTTGAGGCAAAGTGCTGAAAAGTGGTGGCAAACTACTGAAAGGCAGTGGCAAATTGCTGAAAAGTGTGGCAAAGTACTGAAAAGTTGTGGCAAAGTGGTGGCAAAGTACTGAAAGGCAGTGGCAAATTGCTGAAAAGTGTGGCAAAGTACTGAAAAGTTGTGGCAAAGTGGTGGCAAAGTACTGAAAAGTGTGGCAAAGTACTGAAAAGTTGTGGCAACGTTCTGAAAAGTGTGGCAAAGTACTGAAAAGTTGTGGCAAAGTAGTGGCAAAGCACTTGAATGTGTGGCAAAGTACTGAAAAGTTGTGGCAAAGTCGTGGCAAAGTACTGAAAAGTGTGGTAAAGTACTGAAAAGTTGTGGCAAAGTCGTGGCAAAGTACTGAAAAGTGTGGCAAAGTACTGAGAAGAGTGGCAAAGTTCTGAAAAGTTGTGGCAAAGTGCTGAAAAGTAGTGGTAAAGTACTGAAACGTAGTGGCAAAGTGCTAAAAAATATGGCAAAGTACTGACAAGTTGTGGCAAAGTAGTGGCAAAGCACTGAAAATGTGGCAAAGTACTGAAAAATTGTGGCAAAGTGCTGAAAAGTAGTGGCAAAGTACTGAAAAGCAGTGGCAAAGTGCTGAAAAGTGTGGCAAAGTACTGACAAGTTGTGGCAAAGTAGTGGCAAAGTACTGAAAAGTGTGGCAAAGTACTGAAAAGTTGAGGCAAAGTGCTGAAAAGTGGTGGCAAACTACTGAAAAGCAGTGGCAAATTGCTGAAAAGTGTGGCAAAGTACTGAAAAGTTTTGGCAAAGTCGTGGCAAAGTACTGAAAAGTGTGGCAAAGTACTGAAAAATTGTGGCAAAGTTCTGAAAAGTGTGGCAAAGTACTGAAAAGTTGTTGCAAAGTAGTGGCAAAGTACTTAAAAGTGTGGCAAAGTACTGAAAAGTTGTGGCAAGTGCTGAAAACTAGTGGCAAAGTACTGAGAAGAGTGGCAAAGTGCTAAAAAGTGTGGCAAAGTACTGAAAAGTTGTGGCAAAGTGGTGGCAAAGCACTGAAAAGTGTGGCAAAGTTCTGAAAAGTTGTGGCAAAGTGCTGAAAAGTAGTGGCAAAGTACTGAGAAGTGTGTCAAAGTACAGAAAAGTTGTGGCAATGTGCTGAAAAGTAGTGGCAAAGTACTGAAAAGCAGTGGCAAAGTGCTGAAAAGTGTGGCAAAGTACTGGAACGTTGTGGCAAAGTAGTGGCAAAGCACTGAAGTGTGTGGCAAAGTACTGAAAAGTTGTGGCAAAGTGCTGAAAAAGTGTGGCAAAGTACTGAAAAGTTGTTGCAAAGTAGTGGCAAAGTACTGAAAAGTGTGGCAAAGTACTGAAAAGTTGTGGCAAGTGCTGAAAACTAGTGGCAAAGTACTGAGAAGAGTGGCAAAGTGCTAAAAAGTGTGGCAAAGTACTGAAAAGTTGTGGCAAAGTGGTGGCAAAGCACTGAAAAGTGTGGCAAAGTTCTGAAAAGTTGTGGCAAAGTGCTGAAAAGTAGTGGCAAAGTACTGAAAAGCAGTGGCAAAGTGCTGAAAAGTGTGGCAAAGTACTGGAACGTTGTGGCAAAGTAGTGGCAAAGCACTGAAGTGTGTGGCAAAGTACTGAAAAGTTGTAGCAAAGTGCTGAAAAGTAGTGGCAAAGTACTGAAAAGTAGTGGCAAAGTGGTGGAATGTGTGGCAAAGTACTGAAAAGTTGTGGCAAAGTAGTGGCAAAGCACTAAAAAGTGTGGCAAAGTACTGAAAAGTAGTGGCAAACTACTGAAAAGCAGTGGTAAAGTGCTGAAAAGTGTGGTAAAGTACTGAAAAGTTGTGGCAAAGTAGTGGCAAAGCACTGAAAAGTGTGGCAAAGTACTGACAAATTGTGGCAAAGTGCTGAAAAGAAGTGGCAAACTAATGAAAAGCAGTAGCAAAGTGCTCAAAAGTGTGGCAAAGTACTGAAAAGTTGTGGCAAAGTGGTGGCAAAGCACTCAAAAGTGTGGCAAAGTACTGAAAAGTTGTGGCAAAATGCTGAAAAGTAGTGGCAAATACTGAGAAGTGTGTCAAAGTACAGAAAAGTTGTGGCAATGTGCTGAAAAGTAGTGGCAAAGTACTGAAAAGCAGTGGAAAAGTGCTGAAAAGTGTGGCAAAGTACTGACAAGTTGTGGCAAAGTAGTGGCAAAGCACTGAAATGTGTGGCAAATTACTGATAAGTTGTGGCAATGTGCTGAAAAGTAGTGGCAAAGTACTGAGAAGTGTGTCAAAGTATAGAAAAGTTGTGGCAATGCGCAGAAAAGTAGTGGCAAAGTACTGAAAAGTGTGGCAAAGTACTGAAAAATTGTGGCAAAGTGCTGAAAAGTAGTGGCTAACTACTGAAAAGCAGTGGCAAAGTGCTCAAAAGTGTGGCAAAGTACTGAAAAGTTGTGGCAAAGTGGTGGCAAAGCACTGAAAAAAGTGGCAAAGTTCTGAAAAGTTGTGGCAAAGTGCTGAAAAGTAGTGGCAAAGTAATGAGAAGTGTGTCAAAGTACAGTAAAGTTGTGGCAATGTGCTGAAAAGTAGTGGCAAAGTACTGAAAAGCAGTGGCAAAGTGCTGAAAAGTGTGGCAAAGTACTGGAACGTTGTGGCAAAGTATTGGCAAAGCACTGAAGTGTGTGGCAAAGTACTGAAAAGTTGTGGCAAAGTGCTGAAAAGTAGTGGCAAAGTACTGAAAAGTAGTGCAAAGTGCTGGAAAGTGTGGCAAAGTACTGAAAAGTTGTGGCAAAGTAGTGGCAAACACTGAAAAGTGTGGCAAAGTACTGAAAAGTTGTCGCAAAGTGCTGAAAAGTAGTGGCAAACTACTGAAAAGCAGTGGTAAAGTGCTGAAAAGTGTGGCAAAGTACTGAAAAGTTGTGGCAAAGTGGTGGCAATGCACTGAAAAGTGTGGCAAAGTTCTGAAAAGTTGTGGCAAAGTGCTGAAAAGTAGTGGCAAAGTACTGAGAAGTGTGTCAAAGTACAGAAAAGTTGTGGCAATGTGCTGAACAGTAGTGGAAAAGTACTGAAAAGCAGTGGCAAAGTGCTGAAAAGTGTGGCAAAGTACTGGAACGTTGTGGCAAAGTAGTGGCAAAGCACTGAAGTGTGTGGCAAAGTACTGAAAAGTTGTGGCAAAGTGCTGAAAAGTAGTGGCAAAGTACTGAAAAGTAGTGGCAAAGTGCTGGAATGTGTGGCAAAGTACTGAAAAGTTGTGGCAAAGTAGTGGCAAAGCACTGAAAAGTGTGGCAAAGTACTGACAAATTGTGGCAAAGTGCTGAAAAGAAGTGGCAAACTAATGAAAAGCAGTGGCAAAGTGCTCAAAAGTGTGGCAAAGTACTGAAAAGTTGTGGCAAAGTGGTGGCAAAGCACTCAAAAGTGTGGCAAAGTACTGAAAAGTTGTGGCAAAATGCTGAAAAGTAGTGGCAAATACTGAGAAGTGTGTCAAAGTACAGAAAAGTTGTGGCAATGTGCTGAAAAGTAGTGGCAAAGTACTGAAAAGCAGTGGAAAAGTGCTGAAAAGTGTGGCAAAGTACTGACAAGTTGTGGCAAATTAGTGGCAAAGCACTGAAATGTGTGGCAAATTACTGAAAAGTTGTGGCAATGTGCTGAAAAGTAGTGGCAAAGTACTGAGAAGTGTGTCAAAGTATAGAAAAGTTGTGGCAATGCGCAGAAAAGTAGTGGCAAAGTACTGAAAAGTGTGGCAAAGTACTGAAAAATTGTGGCAAAGTGCTGAAAAGTAGTGGCTAACTACTGAAAAGCAGTGGCAAAGTGCTCAAAAGTGTGGCAAAGTACTGAAAAGTTGTGGCAAAGTGGTGGCAAAGCACTGAAAAATGTGGCAAAGTTCTGAAAAGTTGTGGCAAAGTGCTGAAAAGTAATGGCAAAGTAATGAGAAGTGTGTCAAAGTACAGTAAAGTTGTGGCAATGTGCTGAAAAGTAGTGGCAAAGTACTGAAAAGCAGTGGCAAAGTGCTGAAAAGTGTGGCAAAGTACTGGAACGTTGTGGCAAAGTATTGGCAAAGCACTGAAGTGTGTGGCAAAGTACTGAAAAGTTGTGGCAAAGTGCTGAAAAGTAGTGGCAAAGTACTGAAAAGTAGTGGCAAAGTGCTGGAAAGTGTGGCAAAGTACTGAAAAGTTGTGGCAAAGTAGTGGCAAACACTGAAAAGTGTGGCAAAGTACTGAAAAGTTGTCGCAAAGTGCTGAAAAGTAGTGGCAAACTACTGAAAAGCAGTGGTAAAGGGCTGAAAAGTGTGGCAAAGTACTGAAAAGTTGTGGCAAAGTAGTGGCAAAGCACTGAAAATTGTGGCAAAGTACTGAAAAATTGTGGCAAAGTGCTGAAAAGTAGTGGCAAACTACTGAAAAGCAGTGGCAAAGTGCTCAAAAGTGTGGCAAAGTACTGAAAAGTTGTGGCAAAGTGGTGGCAAAGCACTCAAAAGTGTGGCAAAATACTGAAAAGTTGTGGCAAAGTGCTGAAATATATTGGCAAAGTACTGAGAAGTGTGTCAAAGTACAGAAAAGTTGTGGCAATGTGCTGAAAAGTAGTGGCAAAGTACTGAAAAGTAGTGGAAAAGTGCTGAAAAGTGTGGCAAAGTACTGACAAGTTGTGGCAAAGTAGTGGAAAAGCACTGAAAAGTGTGGCAAATTACTGAAAATTGTGGCAATGTGCTAAAAAGTAGTGGCAAAGTACTGAAAAGCAGTGGCAAAGTGCTGAAAAGTGTGGCAAAGTACTGACAAGTTCTGGCAAAGTAGTGGCAAAGCACTGCAAAGTGTGGCAAAGTACTGAAAAGTTGAGGCAAAGTGCTGAAAAGTGGTGGCAAACTACTGAAAAGCAGTGGCAAATTGCTGAAAAGTGTGGCAAAGTACTGAAAAGTTGTGGCAAAGTGCTGAAGAGTAGTGGCAAAGTACTGAAAAGTGTGGCAAAGTGCTGAAAAGTAGTGGAAACGTAGTGAAAAGTGTGGCAAAGTACTGAAAAGCAGTAGCAAAGTACTGTGAAGCAGTGGCAAAGTGCTGAAACGTGTGGCAAAGTACTGAAAAGTTGTTGCAAAGTAGTGGCAAAGCACTGAAATGTGTGGCAAAGTACTGAAAAGTTGTGGCAAAGTCGTGGCAAAGTACTGAAAAGTGTGGCAAAGTACTGAAAAGTTGTGGCAAAGTGCTGAAAAGTGTGGCAAAGTACTGAAAAGTTGTTGCAAAATAGTGGCAAAGCACTTGAATGTGTGGCAAAGTACTGAAAAGTTGTGGCAAAGTCGTGGCAAAGTACTGAAAAGTGTGGCAAAGTACTGAAAAGTTGAGGCAAAATGCTGAAAAGTAGTGGCAAAGTACTGAGAAGAGTGGCAAAGTTCTGAAAAGTCGTGGCAAAGTACTGAAAAGTGTAGCAAAGTACTGAAAAGTGTGGCAAAGTACTGAAAAGTTGTAGCAAAGTCGTGGCAAAGTACTGAAAAGTATGGCAAAGTATTGAAAAGTTGTGGCAAAGTGCTGAAAAGTAGTGGCAAAGTACTGAAAAGCAGAGGCAAAGTGAAGAAAAGTGTGGTACAGTACTAAAAGTTGTGGCAAAGCACTGAAAAGTGTGGTAAAGTACTGAAAAATTGTGGCAAAGTGCAGAAAAGTAGTGGCAAACTACTGAAAAGCAGTGGCAAAGTGCTCAAAACTGTGGCAAAGTACTGAAAAGTTGTAGCAAAGTCGTGGCAAAGTACTGAAAAGTATGGCAAAGTACTGAAAAGTTGTGGCAAAGTGCTGAAAAGTAGTGGCAAAGTACTGAAAAATGTGGCAAAGTACTGAAAAGTTGTGGCAAAGTGCTGAAAAGTAATGGCAAAGTACTGAAAAGTAGTGGCAAAGTGAAGAAAAGTGTGGCAAAGTACTGACAAGTTGTGGCAAAGTAGTGACAAAGCACTGAAAAGTGTGGCAAATTACTGAAAAGTTGTGGCAATGTGCTGAAAAGTAGTGGCAAAGTACTGAAAAGCAGTGGCAAAGTGCTGAAAAGTGTGGCAAAGTACTGGAACGTTGTGGCAAAGTAGTGGCAAAGCACTGAAGTGTGTGGCAAAGTACTGAAAAGTTGTGGCAAAGTGCTGAAAAGTGTGGCAAAGTACTGAAAAGTTGTTGCAAAGTAGTGGCAAAGTACTGAAAAGTGTGGCAAAGTACTGAAAAGTTGTGGCAAGTGCTGAAAACTAGTGGCAAAGTACTGAGAAGAGTGGCAAAGTGCTAAAAAGTGTGGCAAAGTACTGAAAAGTTGTGGCAAAGTGGTGGCAAAGCACTGAAAAGTTGTGGCAATGTGCTGAAAAGTAATGGCAAAGTACTGAGAAGTGTGTCAAAGTATAGAAAAGTTGTGGCAATGTGCAGAAAAGTAGTGGCAAAGTACTGAAAAGCGTGGCAAAGTACTGAAAAATTGTGGCAAAGTACTGAAAAGTGTGGCAAAGTACTGAAAAGTTGAGGCAAAATGCTGAAAAGTAGTGGCAAAGTACTGAGAAGAGTGGCAAAGTTCTGAAAAGTCGTGGCAAAGTACTGAAAAGTGTAGCAAAGTACTGAAAAGTGTGGCAAAGTACTGAAAAGTTGTAGCAAAGTCGTGGCAAAGTACTGAAAAGTATGGCAAAGTATTGAAAAGTTGTGGCAAAGTGCTGAAAAGTAGTGGCAAAGTACTGAAAAGCAGAGGCAAAGTGAAGAAAAGTGTGGTACAGTACTAAAAGTTGTGGCAAAGCACTGAAAAGTGTGGTAAAGTACTGAAAAATTGTGGCAAAGTGCAGAAAAGTAGTGGCAAACTACTGAAAAGCAGTGGCAAAGTGCTCAAAACTGTGGCAAAGTACTGAAAAGTTGTAGCAAAGTCGTGGCAAAGTACTGAAAAGTATGGCAAAGTACTGAAAAGTTGTGGCAAAGTGCTGAAAAGTAGTGGCAAAGTACTGAAAAATGTGGCAAAGTACTGAAAAGTTGTGGCAAAGTGCTGAAAAGTAATGGCAAAGTACTGAAAAGTAGTGGCAAAGTGAAGAAAAGTGTGGCACAGTACTGAAAAGTTGTGGCAAACTACTGAAATATGTGGCAAAGTAATGAAAAGTTGTGGCAAAGTGCTGAAAAGTAGTGGCAAAGTACTGAAAAGTTGTGGCAAAGTGCTGAAAAGTAGTGGCAAATACTGAGAAGTGTGGCAAAGTTCTGAAAAGATGTGGCAAAGTGCTGAAAAGTAGTGGCAAAGTTCTGAAAAGTAGTGGCAAAGTGCTGAAAAGTGTGGCAAAGTACTGACAAGTTGTGGCAAAGTAGTGGCAAAGCACTTGAATGTGTGGCAAAGTACTGAAAAGTTGTGGCAAAGTCGTGGCAAAGTACTGAAAAGTGTGGCAAAGTACTGAAAAGTTGTGGCAAAGTGCTGAAAAGTAGTGGCAAAGTACTAAAAAGCAGTGGAAAAGTACTGAAAAGTGTGGCAAAGTACTGACAAGTTGTGGCAAAGTAGTGACAAAGCACTGAAAAGTGTGGCAAATTACTGAAAAGTTGTGGCAATGTGCTGAAAAGTAGTGGCAAAGTACTGAAAAGCAGTGGCAAAGTGCTGAAAAGTGTGGCAAAGTACTGGAACGTTGTGGCAAAGTAGTGGCAAAGCACTGAAGTGTGTGGCAAAGTACTGAAAAGTTGTGGCAAAGTGCTGAAAAGTGTGGCAAAGTACTGAAAAGTTGTTGCAAAGTAGTGGCAAAGTACTGAAAAGTGTGGCAAAGTACTGAAAAGTTGTGGCAAGTGCTGAAAACTAGTGGCAAAGTACTGAGAAGAGTGGCAAAGTGCTAAAAAGTGTGGCAAAGTACTGAAAAGTTGTGGCAAAGTGGTGGCAAAGCACTGAAAAGTTGTGGCAATGTGCTGAAAAGTAATGGCAAAGTACTGAGAAGTGTGTCAAAGTATAGAAAAGTTGTGGCAATGTGCAGAAAAGTAGTGGCAAAGTACTGAAAAGCGTGGCAAAGTACTGAAAAATTGTGGCAAAGTGCTGAAAAGTAGTGGCTAACTACTGAAAAGCAGTGGCAAAGTGCTCAAAAGTGTGGCAAAGTACTGAAAAGTTGTGGCAAAGTGGTGGCAAAGCACTGAAAAGTGTGGCAAAGTTCTGAAAAGTTGTGGCAAAGTGCTGAAAAGTTGTGGCAAAGTACTGAAAAGTAGAGGCAAAGTGAAGAAAAGTGTGGTACAGTACTAAAAGTTGTGGCAAAGCACTGAAAAGTGTGGTAAAGTACTGAAAAATTGTGGCAAAGTGCAGAAAAGTAGTGGCAAACTACTGAAAAGCAGTGGCAAAGTGCTCAAAACTGTGGCAAAGTACTGAAAAGTTGTAGCAAAGTCGTGGCAAAGTACTGAAAAGTATGGCAAAGTACTGAAAAGTTGTGGCAAAGTGCTGAAAAGTAGTGGCAAAGTACTGAAAAATGTGGCAAAGTACTGAAAAGTTGTGGCAAAGTGCTGAAAAGTAATGGCAAAGTACTGAAAAGTAGTGGCAAAGTGAAGAAAAGTGTGGCACAGTACTGAAAAGTTGTGGCAAACTACTGAAATATGTGGCAAAGTAATGAAAAGTTGTGGCAAAGTGCTGAAAAGTAGTGGCAAAGTACTGAAAAGTTGTGGCAAAGTGCTGAAAAGTAGTGGCAAATACTGAGAAGTGTGGCAAAGTTCTGAAAAGATGTGGCAAAGTGCTGAAAAGTAGTGGCAAAGTACTGAAAAGTAGTGGCAAAGTGCTGAAAAGTGTGGCAAAGTACTGACAAGTTGTGGCAAAGTCGTGGCAAAGTACTGAAAAGTGTGGCAAAGTACTGAAAAGTTGTGGCAAAGTGCTGAAAAGTAGTGGCAAAGTACTGAAAAGCAGTGGAAAAGTGCTGAAAAGTGTGGCAAAGTACTGACAAGTTGTGGCAAAGTAGTGACAAAGCACTGAAAAGTGTGGCAAATTACTGAAAAGTTGTGGCAATGTGCTGAAAAGTAGTGGCAAAGTACTGAAAAGCAGTGGCAAAGTGCTGAAAAGTGTGGCAAAGTACTGGAACGTTGTGGCAAAGTAGTGGCAAAGCACTGAAGTGTGTGGCAAAGTACTGAAAAGTTGTGGCAAAGTGCTGAAAAGTGTGGCAAAGTACTGAAAAGTTGTTGCAAAGTAGTGGCAAAGTACTGAAAAGTGTGGCAAAGTACTGAACAGTTGTGGCAAGTGCTGAAAACTAGTGGCAAAGTACTGAGAAGAGTGGCAAAGTGCTAAAAAGTGTGGCAAAGTACTGAAAAGTTGTGGCAAAGTGGTGGCAAAGCACTGAAAAGTGTGGCAAAGTTCTGAAAAGTTGTGGCAAAGTGCTGAAAAGTAGTGGCAAAGTACTGAGAAGTGTGTCAAAGTACAGAAAAGTTGTGGCAATGTGCTGAAAAGTAGTGGTAAAGTACTGAAAAGCAGTGGCAAAGTGCTGAAAAGTGTGGCAAAGTACTGGAACGTTGTGGCAAAGTAGTGGCAAAGCACTGAAGTGTGTGGCAAAGTACTGAAAAGTTGTGGCAAAGTGCTGAAAAGTAGTGGCAAAGTACTGAAAAGTAGTGGCAAAGTGCTGGAATGTATGGCAAAGTACTGAAAAGTTGTGGCAAAGTAGTGGCAAAGCACTAAAAAGAGTGGCAAAGTACTGAAAAGTAGTGGCAAACTACTGAAAAGCAGTGGTAAAGTGCTGAAAAGTGTGGCAAAGTACTGAAAAGTTGTGGCAAAGTAGTGGCAAAGCACTGAAAAGTGTGGCAAAGTACTGACAAATTGTGGCAAAGTGCTGAAAAGAAGTGGCAAACTAATGAAAAGCAGTGGCAAAGTGCTCAAAAGTGTGGCAAAGTACTGAAAAATTGTGGCAAAGTGGTGGCAAAGCACTCAAAAGTGTGGCAAAGTACTGAAAAGTTGTGGCAAAGTGCTGAAAAGTAGTGGCAAATACTGAGAAGTGTGTCAAAGTACTGAAAAGCAGTGGAAAAGTGCTGAAAAGTGTGGCAAAGTACTGACAAGTTGTGGCAAAGTAGTGGCAAAGCACTGAAATGTGTGGCAAATTACTGAAAAGTTGTGGCAATGTGCTGAAAAGTAATGGCAAAGTACTGAGAAGTGTGTCAAAGTATAGAAAAGTTGTGGCAATGTGCAGAAAAGTAGTGGCAAAGTACTGAAAAGTGTGGCAAAGTACTGAAAAATTGTGGCAAAGTGCTGAAAAGTAGTGGCTAACTACTGAAAAGCAGTGGCAAAGTGCTCAAAAGTGTGGCAAAGTACTGAAAAGTTGTGGCAAAGTGGTGGCAAAGCACTGAAAAGTGTGGCAAAGTTCTGAAAAGTTGTGGCAAAGTGCTGAAAAGTAGTGGCAAAGTACTGAGAAGTGTGTCAAAGTACAGTAAAGTTGTGGCAATGTGCTGAAAAGTAGTGGCAAAGTACTGAAAAGCAGTGGCAAAGTGCTGAAAAGTGTGGCAAAGTACTGGAACGTTGTGGCAAAGTATTGGCAAAGCACTGAAGTGTGTGGCAAAGTACTGAAAAATTGTGGCAAAGTGCTGAAAAGTAGTGGCTAACTACTGAAAAGCAGTGGCAAAGTGCTCAAAAGTGTGGCAAAGTACTGAAAAGTTGTGGCAAAGTGGTGGCAAAGCACTGAAAAGTGTGGCAAAGTTCTGAAAAGTTGTGGCAAAGTGCTGAAAAGTTGTGGCAAAGTACTGAAAAGTAGAGGCAAAGTGAAGAAAAGTGTGGTACAGTACTAAAAGTTGTGGCAAAGCACTGAAAAGTGTGGTAAAGTACTGAAAAATTGTGGCAAAGTGCAGAAAAGTAGTTGCAAACTACTGAAAAGCAGTGGCAAAGTGCTCAAAACTGTGGCAAAGTACTGAAAAGTTGTAGCAAAGTCGTGGCAAAGTACTGAAAAGTATGGCAAAGTACTGAAAAGTTGTGGCAAAGTGCTGAAAAGTAGTGGCAAAGTACTGAAAAATGTGGCAAAGTACTGAAAAGTTGTGGCAAAGTGCTGAAAAGTAATGGCAAAGTACTGAAAAGTAGTGGCAAAGTGAAGAAAAGTGTGGCACAGTACTGAAAAGTTGTGGCAAACTACTGAAATATGTGGCAAACTACTGAAAAGCAGTGGCAAAGTGCTCAAAACTGTGGCAAAGTACTGAAAAGTTGTAGCAAAGTCGTGGCAAAGTACTGAAAAGTAGTGGCAAAGTACTGAAAAGTTGTGGCAAAGTGCTGAAAAGTAGTGGCAAATACTGAGAAGTGTGGCAAAGTACTGAAAAGATGTGGCAAAGTGCTGAAAAGTAGTGGCAAAGTACTGAAAAGTAGTGGCAAAGTGCTGAAAAGTGTGGCAAAGTACTGACAAGTTGTGGCAAAGTCGTGGCAAAGTACTGAAAAGTGTGGCAAAGTACTGAAAAGTTGTGGCAAAGTGCTGAAAAGTAGTGGCAAAGTACTGAAAAGCAGTGGAAAAGTGCTGAAAAGTGTGGCAAAGTACTGACAAGTTGTGGCAAAGTAGTGACAAAGCACTGAAAAGTGTGGCAAATTACTGAAAAGTTGTGGCAATGTGCTGAAAAGTAGTGGCAAAGTACTGAAAAGCAGTGGCAAAGTGCTGAAAAGTGTGGCAAAGTACTGGAACGTTGTGGCAAAGTAGTGGCAAAGCACTGAAGTGTGTGGCAAAGTACTGAAAAGTTGTGACAAAGTGCTGAAAAGTGTGGCAAAGTACTGAAAAGTTGTTGCAAAGTAGTGGCAAAGTACTGAAAAGTGTGGCAAAGTACTGAAAAGTTGTGGCAAGTGCTGAAAACTAGTGGCAAAGTACTGAGAAGAGTGGCAAAGTGCTAAAAAGTGTGGCAAAGTACTGAAAAGTTGTGGCAAAGTGGTGGCAAAGCACTGAAAAGTGTGGCAAAGTTCTGAAAAGTTGTGGCAAAGTGCTGAAAAGTAGTGGCAAAGTACTGAGAAGTGTGTCAAAGTACAGAAAAGTTGTGGCAATGTGCTGAAAAGTAGTGGTAAAGTACTGAAAAGCAGTGGCAAAGTGCTGAAAAGTGTGGCAAAGTACTGGAACGTTGTGGCAAAGTAGTGGCAAAGCACTGAAGTGTGTGGCAAAGTACTGAAAAGTTGTGGCAAAGTGCTGAAAAGTAGTGGCAAAGTACTGAAAAGTAGTGGCAAAGTGCTGGAATGTATGGCAAAGTACTGAAAAGTTGTGGCAAAGTAGTGGCAAAGCACTAAAAAGTGTGGCAAAGTACTGAAAAGTAGTGGCAAACTACTGAAAAGCAGTGGTAAAGTGCTGAAAAGTGTGGCAAAGTACTGAAAAGTGTGTCAAAGTATAGAAAAGTTGTGGCAATGTGCAGAAAAGTAGTGGCAAAGTACTGAAAAGTGTGGCAAAGTACTGAAAAATTGTGGCAAAGTGCTGAAAAGTAGTGGCTAAAGTGTGGCAAAGTACTGAAAAGTTGTGGCAAAGTGGTGGCAAAGCACTCAAAAGTGTGGCAAAGTACTGAAAAGTTGTGGCAAAGTGCTGAAAAGTAGTGGCAATTACTGAGAAGTGTGTCAAAGTACTGAAAAGCAGTGGAAAAGTGCTGAAAAGTGTGGCAAAGTACTGACAAGTTGTGGCAAAGTAGTGGCAAAGCACTGAAATGTGTGGCAAATTACTGAAAAGTTGTGGCAATGTGCTGAAAAGTAATGGCAAAGTACTGAGAAGTGTGTCAAAGTATAGAAAAGTTGTGGCAATGTGCAGAAAAGTAGTGGCAAAGTACTGAAAAGTGTGGCAAAGTACTGAAAAATTGTGGCAAAGTGCTGAAAAGTAGTGGCTAACTACTGAAAAGCAGTGGCAAAGTGCTCAAAAGTGTGGCAAAGTACTGAAAAGTTGTGGCAAAGTGGTGGCAAAGCACTGAAAAGTGTGGCAAAGTTCTGAAAAGTTGTGGCAAAGTGCTGAAAAGTAGTGGCAAAGTACTGAGAAGTGTGTCAAAGTACAGTAAAGTTGTGGCAATGTGCTGAAAAGTAGTGGCAAAGTACTGAAAAGCAGTGGCAAAGTGCTGAAAAGTGTGGCAAAGTACTGGAACGTTGTGGCAAAGTATTGGCAAAGCACTGAAGTGTGTGGCAAAGTACTGAAAAGTTGTGGCAAAGTGCTGAAAAGTAGTGGCAAAGTACTGAAAAGTAGTGGCAAAGTGCTGGAAAGTGTGGCAAAGTACTGAAAAGTTGTGGCAAAGTAGTGGCAAACACTGAAAAGTGTGTCAAAGTACAGAAAAGTTGTGGCAATGTGCTGAAAAGTAGTGGCAAAGTACTGAAAAGTAGTGGAAAAGTGCTGAAAAGTGTGGCAAAGTACTGACAAGTTGTGGCAAAGTGCTGAAAAGTAGTGGCAAATACTGAGAAGTGTGGCAAAGTTCTGAAAAGATGTGGCAAAGTGCTGAAAGTAGTGGCAAAGTACTGAAAAGTAGTGGCAAAGTGCTGAAAAGTGTGGCAAAGTACTGACAAGTTGTGGCAAAGTCGTGGCAAAGTACTGAAAAGTGTGGCAAAGTACTGAAAAGTTGTGGCAAAGTGCTGAAAAGTAGTGGCAAAGTACTGAAAAGCAGTGGAAAAGTGCTGAAAAGTGTGGCAAAGTACTGACAAGTTGTGGCAAAGTAGTGACAAAGCACTGAAAAGTGTGGCAAATTACTGAAAAGTTGTGGCAATGTGCTGAAAAGTAGTGGCAAAGTACTGAAAAGCAGTGGCAAAGTGCTGAAAAGTGTGGCAAAGTACTGGAACGTTGTGGCAAAGTAGTGGCAAAGCACTGAAGTGTGTGGCAAAGTACTGAAAAGTTGTGGCAAAGTGCTGAAAAGTGTGGCAAAGTACTGAAAAGTTGTTGCAAAGTAGTGGCAAAGTACTGAAAAGTGTGGCAAAGTACTGAAAAGTTGTGGCAAGTGCTGAAAACTAGTGGCAAAGTACTGAGAAGAGTGGCAAAGTGCTAAAAAGTGTGGCAAAGTACTGAAAAGTTGTGGCAAAGTGGTGGCAAAGCACTGAAAAGTGTGGCAAAGTTCTGAAAAGTTGTGGCAAAGTGCTGAAAAGTAGTGGCAAAGTACTGAGAAGTGTGTCAAAGTACAGAAAAGTTGTGGCAATGTGCTGAAAAGTAGTGGTAAAGTACTGAAAAGCAGTGGCAAAGTGCTGAAAAGTGTGGCAAAGTACTGGAACGTTGTGGCAAAGTAGTGGCAAAGCACTGAAGTGTGTGGCAAAGTACTGAAAAGTTGTGGCAAAGTGCTGAAAAGTAGTGGCAAAGTACTGAAAAGTAGTGGCAAAGTGCTGGAATGTATGGCAAAGTACTGAAAAGTTGTGGCAAAGTAGTGGCAAAGCACTAAAAAGTGTGGCAAAGTACTGAAAAGTAGTGGCAAACTACTGAAAAGCAGTGGTAAAGTGCTGAAAAGTGTGGCAAAGTACTGAAAAGTTGTGGCAAAGTAGTGGCAAAGCACTGAAAAGTGTGGCAAAGTACTGACAAATTGTGGCAAAGTGCTGAAAAGAAGTGGCAAACTAATGAAAAGCAGTGGCAAAGTGCTCAAAAGTGTGGCAAAGTACTGAAAAGTTGTGGCAAAGTGGTGGCAAAGCACTCAAAAGTGTGGCAAAGTACTGAAAAGTTGTGGCAAAGTGCTGAAAAGTAGTGGCAAATACTGAGAAGTGTGTCAAAGTACTGAAAAGCAGTGGAAAAGTGCTGAAAAGTGTGGCAAAGTACTGACAAGTTGTGGCAAAATAGTGGCAAAGCACTGAAATGTGTGGCAAATTACTGAAAAGTTGTGGCAATGTGCTGAAAAGTAATGGCAAAGTACTGAGAAGTGTGTCAAAGTATAGACAAGTTGTGGCAATGTGCAGAAAAGTAGTGGCAAAGTACTGAAAAGTGTGGCAAAGTACTGAAAAATTGTGGCAAAGTGCTGAAAAGTAGTGGCTAACTACTGAAAAGCAGTGGCAAAGTGCTCAAAAGTGTGGCAAAGTACTGAAAAGTTGTGGCAAAGTGGTGGCAAAGCACTGAAAAGTGTGGCAAAGTTCTGAAAAGTTGTGGCAAAGTGCTGAAAAGTAGTGGCAAAGTACTGAGAAGTGTGTCAAAGTACAGTAAAGTTGTGGCAATGTGCTGAAAAGTAGTGGCAAAGTACTGAAAAGCAGTGGCAAAGTGCTGAAAAGTGTGGCAAAGTACTGGAACGTTGTGGCAAAGTATTGGCAAAGCACTGAAGTGTGTGGCAAAGTACTGAAAAGTTGTGGCAAAGTGCTGAAAAGTAGTGGCAAAGTACTGAAAAGTAGTGGCAAAGTGCTGGAAAGTGTGGCAAAGTACTGAAAAGTTGTGGCAAAGTAGTGGCAAACACTGAAAAGTGTGTCAAAGTACAGAAAAGTTGTGGCAATGTGCTGAAAAGTAGTGGCAAAGTACTGAAAAGTAGTGGAAAAGTGCTGAAAAGTGTGGCAAAGTACTGACAAGTTGTGGCAAAGTAGTGGCAAAGCACTGAAAAGTGTGGCAAATTACTGAAAAGTTGTGGCAATGTGCTGAAAAGTAGTGGCAAAGTACTGTAAAGCAGTGGCAAAGTGCTGAAAAGTGTGGCAAAGTACTGACAAGTTCTGGCAAAGTAGTGGCAAAGCACTGAAAAGTGTGGCAAAGTACTGAAAAGTTGAGGCAAAGTGCTGAAAAGTGGTGGCAAACTAATGAAAAGCAGTGGCAAATTGCTGAAAAGTGTGGCAAAGTACTGAAAAGTTGTGGCAAAGTCGTGGCAAAGTACTGAAACGTGTGGCAAAGTACTGAAAAGTTGTAGCAAAGTGCTGAAGAGTAGTGGCAAAGTGCTGAAAAGTGTGGCAAAGTGCTGAAAAGTAGTGGAAACGTAGTGAAAAGTGTGGCAAAGTACTGAAAAGCAGTAGCAAAGTACTGAGAAGCAGTGGCAAAGTGCTGAAACGTGTGGCAAAGTACTGAAAAGTTGTTGCAAAGTAGTGGCAAAGCACTGAAATGTGTGGCAAAGTACTGAAAAGTTGTGGCAAAGTCGTGGCAAAGTACTGAAAAGTGTGGCAAAGTACTGAAAAGTTGTGGCAAAGTGCTGAAAAGTGTGGCAAAGTACTGAAAAGTTGTTGCAAAGTAGTGGCAAAGCACTTGAATGTGTGGCAAAGTACTGAAAAGTTGTGGCAAAGTCGTGGCAAAGTACTGAAAAGTGTGGCAAAGTACTGAAAAGTTGTGGCAAAATGCTGAAAAGTAGTGGCAAAGTACTGCGAAGAGTGGCAAAGTTCTGAAAAGTCGTGGCAAAGTACTGAAAAGTGTAGCAGAGTACTGAAAAGTGTGGCAAAGTACTGAAAAGTTGTAGCAAAGTCGTGGCAAAGTACTGAAAAGTATGGCAAAGTATTGAAAAGTTGTGGCAAAGTGCTGAAAAGTAGTGGCAAAGTACTGAAAAGTAGAGGCAAAGTGAAGAAAAGTGTGGTACAGTACTAAAAGTTGTGGCAAAGCACTGAAAAGTGTGGCAAAGTTCTGAAAAGTTGTGGCAAAGTGCTGAAAAGTAGTGGAAAAGTACTGAAAAGCAGTGGCAAAGTGCTGAAAAGTGTGGCAAAGTACTGGAACGTTGTGGCAAAGTAGTGGCAAAGCACTGAAGTGTGTGGCAAAGTACTGAAAAGTTGTGGCAAAGTGCTGAAAAGTAGTGGCAAAGTACTGAAAAGTAGTGGCAAAGTGCTGGAATGTGTGGCAAAGTACTGAAAAGTTGTGGCAAAGTAGTGGCAAAGCACCAAAAAGTGTGGCAAAGTACTGAAAAGTAGTGGCAAACTAATGAAAAGCAGTGGTAAAGTGCTGAAAAGTGTGGCAAAGTAATGAAAAGTTGTGGCAAAGTAGTGGCAAAGTACTGACAAATTGTGGCAAAGTAGTGGCAAAGCACTGGAAAGTGTGGCAAATTACTGAAAAGTTGTGGCAATGTGCTGAAAAGTAGTGGCAAAGTACTGAAAAGCAGTGGCAAAGTGCTGAAAAGGAGGCAAAGTACTGACAAGTTGTGGCAAAGTAGTGGCAAAGCACTGAAAAGTGTGGCAAAGTACTGAAAAGTTGAGGCAAAGTGCTGAAAAGTGGTGGCAAACTACTGAAAAGCAGTGGCAAATTGCTGAAAAGTGTGGCAAAGTACTGAAAAGTTGTGGCAAAGTCGTGGCAAAGTACTGAAAAGTGTGGCAAAGTACTGAAAAGTTGTAGCAAAGTGCTGAAGAGTAGTGGCAAAGTACTGAAAAGTGTGGCAAAGTGCTGAAAACTAGTGGCAAAGTAGTGAAAAGTGTGGCAAAGTACTGAAAAGCAGTATCAAAGTACTGAAAAGCAGTGGCAAAGTGCTGAAACGTGTGGAAAAGTACTGAAAAGTTGTTGCAAAGTTGTGGCAACGCACTGAAATGTGTGGCAAAGTACTGAAAAGTTGTGGCAAAGTCGTGGCAAAGTACTGAAAAGTGTGGCAAAGTACTGAAAAGTAGTGGCTAACTACTGAAAAGCAGTGGCAAAGTGCTCAAAAGTGTGGCAAAGTACTGAAAAGTTGTGGCAAAGTGGTGGCAAAGCACTGAAAAGTGTGGCAAAGTTCTGAAAAGTTGTGGCAAAGTGCTGAAAAGTAGTGGCAAAGTACTGAGAAGTGTGTCAAAGTACAGTAAAGTTGTGGCAATGTGCTGAAAAGTAGTGGCAAAGTACTGAAAAGCAGTGGCAAAGTGCTGAAAAGTGTGGCAAAGTACTGGAACGTTGTGGCAAAGTATTGGCAAAGCACTGAAGTGTGTGGCAAAGTACTGAAAAGTTGTGGCAAAGTGCTGAAAAGTAGTGGCAAAGTACTGAAAAGTAGTGGCAAAGTGCTGGAAAGTGTGGCAAAGTACTGAAAAGTTGTGGCAAAGTAGTGGCAAACACTGAAAAGTGTGTCAAAGTACAGAAAAGTTGTGGCAATGTGCTGAAAAGTAGTGGCAATGTACTGAAAAGTAGTGGAAAAGTGCTGAAAAGTGTGGCAAAGTACTGACAAGTTGTGGCAAAGTAGTGGCAAAGCACTGAAAAGTGTGGCAAATTACTGAAAAGTTGTGGCAATGTGCTGAAAAGTAGTGGCAAAGTACTGTAAAGCAGTGGCAAAGTGCTGAAAAGTGTGGCAAAGTACTGACAAGTTCTGGCAAAGTAGTGGCAAAGCACTGAAAAGTGTGGCAAAGTACCGAAAAGTTGAGGCAATGTGCTGAAAAGTGGTGGCAAACTACTGAAAAGCAGTGGCAAATTGCTGAAAAGTGTGGCAAAGTACTGAAAAGTTGTGGCAAAGTCGTGGCAAAGTACTGAAACGTGTGGCAAAGTACTGAAAAGTTGTAGCAAAGTGCTGAAGAGTAGTGGCAAAGTACTGAAAAGTGTGGCAAAGTACTGAAAAGAAGTGGAAACGTAGTGAAAAGTGTGGCAAAGTACTGAAAAGCAGTAGCAAAGTACTGTAAAAGCAGTGGCAAAGTGCTGAAACGTGTGGCAAAGTACTGAAAAGTTGTTGCAAAGTAGTGGCAAAGCACTGAAATGTGTGGCAAAGTACTGAAAAGTTGTGGCAAAGTCGTGGCAAAGTACTGAAAAGTGTGGCAAAGTACTGAAAAGTTGTGGCAAAGTGCTGAAAAGTGTGGCAAAGTACTGAAAAGTTGTTGCAAAGTAGTGGCAAAGCACTTGAATGTGTGGCAAAGTACTGAAAAGTTGTGGCAAAGTCGTGGCAAAGTACTGAAAAGTGTGGCAAAGTACTGAAAAGTTGTGGCAAAATGCTGAAAAGTAGTGGCAAAGTACTGCGAAGAGTGGCAAAGTTCTGAAAAGTCGTGGCAAAGTACTGAAAAGTGTAGCAGAGTACTGAAAAGTGTGGCAAAGTACTGAAAAGTTGTAGCAAAGTCGTGGCAAAGTACTGAAAAGTATGGCAAAGTATTGAAAAGTTGTGGCAAAGTGCTGAAAAGTAGTGGTAAAGTACTGAAAAGTAGAGGCAAAGTGAAGAAAAGTGTGGTACAGTACTAAAAGTTGTGGCAAAGCACTGAAAAGTGTGGCAAAGTTCTGAAAAGTTGTGGCAAAGTGCTGAAAAGTAGTGGCAAAGTACTGAGAAGTGTGTCAAAGTACAGAAAAGTTGTGGCAATGTGCTGAAAAGTAGTGGCAAAGTACTGAAAAGCAGTGGCAAAGTGCTGAAAAGTGTGGCAAAGTACTGGAACGTTGTGGCAAAGTAGTGGCAAAGCACTGAAGTGTGTGGCAAAGTACTGAAAAGTTGTGGCAAAGTGCTGAAAAGTAGTGGCAAAGTACTGAAAAGTAGTGGCAAAGTGCTGGAATGTGTGGCAAAGTACTGAAAAGTTGTGGCAAAGTAGTGGCAAAGCACCAAAAAGTGTGGCAAAGTACTGAAAAGTAGTGGCAAACTAATGAAAAGCAGTGGTAAAGTGCTGAAAAGTGTGGCAAAGTACTGAAAAGTTGTGGCAAAGTAGTGGCAAAGTACTGACAAATTGTGGCAAAGTGCTGAAAAGAAGTGGCAAACTAATGAAAAGCAGTGACAAAGTGCTCAAAAGTGTGGCAAAGTACTGAAAAGTTGTGGCAAAGTGGTGGCAAAGCACTCAAAAGTGTGGCAAAGTACAGAAAAGTTGTGGCAAAGTGCTGAAAAGTAGTGGCAAATACTGAGAAGTGTGTCAAAGTACAGAAAAGTTGTGGCAATGTGCTGAAAAGTGTGGCAAAGTAATGAAAAGCAGTGGAAAAGTGCTGAAAAGTGTCGCAAAGTACTGACAAGTTGTGGCAAAGTAGTGGCAAAGCACTGGAAAGTGTGGCAAATTACTGAAAAGTTGTGGCAATGTGCTGAAAAGTAGTGGCAAAGTACTGAAAAGCAGTGGCAAAGTGCTGAAAAGGTGGCAAAGTACTGACAAGTTGTGGCAAAGTAGTGGCAAAGCACTGAAAAGTGTGGCAAAGTACTGAAAAGTTGAGGCAAAGTGCTGAAAAGTGGTGGAAAACTACTGAAAAGCAGTGGCAAATTGCTGAAAAGTGTAGCAAAGTACTGAAAAGTTGTGGCAAAGTCGTGGCAAAGTACTGAAAAGTGTGGCAAAGTACTGAAAAGTTGTAGCAAAGTGCTGAAGAGTAGTGGCAAAGTACTGAAAAGTGTGGCAAAGTGCTGAAAAGTAGTGGCAAAGTAGTGAAAAGTGTGGCAAAGTACTGAAAAGCAGTATCAAAGTACTGAAAAGCAGTGGCAAAGTGCTGAAACGTGTGGAAAAGTACTGAAAAGTTGTTGCAAAGTTGTGGCAAAGCACTGAAATGTGTGGCAAAGTACTGAAAAGTTGTGGCAAAGACGTGGCAAAGTACTGAAAAGTGTGGCAAAGTACTGAAAAGTTGTGGCAATGTACTGAAAAGTGTGGCAAAGTACTGAAAAGTTGTTGCAAAGTAGTGGCAAAGCACTTGAATGTGTGGCAAAGTACTGAAAAGTTGTGGCAAAGTCGTGGCAAAGTACTAAAAAGTGTGGCAAAATACTGAAAAGTTGTGGCAAAGTGCTGAAAAGTAATGGCAAAGTACTGAAAAGCAGTGGAAAAGTGCTGAAACGTTTGGCAAAGTACTGACAAGTTGTGGCAAAGTAGTGGCAAAGCACTGAAAAGTGTGGCAAATTTCTGAAAAGTTGTGGCAATGTGCTGAAAAGTAGTAGCAAAGTACTGAAAAGCAGTGGCAAAGTGCTGAAAAGTGTGGCAAAGTACTGACAAGTTATGGCAAAGTAGTGGCAAAGTACTGAAAAGTGTGGCAAAGTACTGAAAAGTTGAGGCAAAGTGCTGAAAAGTGGTGGCAAACTACTGAAAGGCAGTGGCAAATTGCTGAAAAGTGTGGCAAAGTACTGAAAAGTTGTGGCAAAGTCGTGGCAATGTACTGAAAAGTGTGGCAAAGTACTGAAAAGTTGTGGCAAAGTTCTGAAAATTGTGGCAAAGTACTGAAAAGTTGTTGCAAAGTAGTGGCAAAGCACTTGAATGTGTGGCAAAGTACTGAAAAGTTGTGGCAAAGTCGTGGCAAAGTACTGAAAAGTGTGGTAAAGTACTGAAAAGTTGTGGCAAAGTCGTGGCAAAGTACTGAAAAGTGTGGCAAAGTACTGAGAAGAGTGGCAAAGTTCTGAAAAGTTGTGGCAAAGTGCTGAAAAGTAGTGGCAAAGTACTGAAACGTAGTGGCAAAGTGCTAAAAAGTGTGGCAAAGTACTGACAAGTTGTGGCAAAGTAGTGGCAAAGCACTGAAAATGTGACAAAGTACTGAAAAATTGTGGCAAAGTGCTGAAAAGTGTGGCAAAGTACTGAAAAGTTGTGGCAAAGTGGTGGCAAAGCACTCAAAAGTGTGGCAAAGTACTGAGAAGTGTGTCAAAGTACAGAAAAGTTGTGGCAATGTGCTGAAAAGTAGTGGCAAAGTACTGAAAAGTGTGGCAAATTACTGAAAAGTTGTAGCAATGTGCTGAAAAGTAGTGGCAAAGTACTGAAAAGCAGGGGCAAAGTGCTGAAAAGTGTGGCAAAGTAATGAAAAGCAGTGGAAAAGTGCTGAAAAGTGTGGCAAAGTACTGACAAGTTGTGGCAAAGCACTGAAAAGTGTGGCAAATTACTGAAAAGTTGTAGCAAAGTGCTGAAGAGTAGTGGCAAAGTACTGAAAAGTCTGGCAAAGTGCTGAAAAGTAGTGGCAAAGTAGTGAAAAGTGTGGCAAAGTACTGAAAAGCAGTAGCAAAGTACTGAAAAGCAGTGGCAAAGTGCTGAAACGTGTGGCAAAGTACTGAAAAGTTGTTGCAAAGTTGTGGCAAAGCACTGAAATGTGTGGCAAAGTACTGAAAAGTTGTGGCAAAGTCGTGGCAAAGTACTGAAAAGTGTGGCAAAGTACTGAAAAGTTGTGGCAAAGTACTGAAAAGTGTGGCAAAGTACTGAAAAGTTGTTGCAAAGTAGTGGCAAAGCACTTGAATGTGTGGCAAAGTACTGAAAAGTTGTGGCAAAGTCGTGGCAAAGTACTAAAAAGTGTGGCAAAGTACAGAAAAGTTGTGGCAAAGTGCTGAAAAGTAATGGCAAAGTACTGAAAAGCAGTGGAAAAGTGCTGAAACGTTTGGCAAAGTACTGACAAGTTGTGGCAAAGTAGTGGCAAAGCACTGAAAAGTGTGGCAAATTTCTGAAAAGTTGTGGCAATGTGCTGAAAAGTAGTAGCAAAGTACTGAAAAGCAGTGGCAAAATGCTTAAAAGTGTGGCAAAGTACTGACAAGTTGTGGCAAAGTAGGGGCAAAGTACTGAAAAGTGTGGCAAAGTACTGAAAAGTTTAGGCAAAGTGCTGAAAAGTGGTGGCAAACTACTGAAAGGCAGTGGCAAATTGCTGAAAAGTGTGGCAAAGTACTGAAAAGTTGTGGCAAGGTGGTGGCAAAGTACTGAAAAGTGTGGCAAAGTACTGAAAAGTTGTGGCAACGTTCTGAAAAGTGTGGCAAAGTACTGAAAAGTTGTTGCAAAGTAGTGGCAAAGCACTTGAATGTGAGGCAAAGTACTGGAAAGTTGTGGCAAGTGCTGAAAACTAGTGGCAAAGTACTGAGAAGAGTGGCAAAGTGCTAAAAAGTGTGGCAAAGTACTGAAAAGTTGTGGCAAAGTGGTGGCAAAGCACTGAAAAGTGTGGCAAAATTCTGAAAAGTTGTGGCAAAGTGCTGAAAAGTAGTGGCAAAGTACTGAGAAGTGTGTCAAAGTACAGAAAAGTTTTGGCAATGTGCTGAAAAGTAGTGGCAAAGTACTGAAAAGCAGTGGCAAAGTGCTGAAAATTGTGGCAAATTACTGGAACGTTGTGGCATAGTAGTGGCAAAGCACTGAAGTGTGTGGCAAAGTACTGAAAAGTTGTGGCAAAGTGCTGAAAAGTGTGGCAAAGTACTGAAAAGTTGTTGCAAAGTAGTGGCAAAGTACTGAAAAGTGTGGCAAAGTACTGAAAAGTTGTAGCAAAGTGCTGAAGAGTAGTGGCAAAGTACTGAAAAGTCTGGCAAAGTGCTGAAAAGTAGTGAAAGGTGTGGCAAAGTACTGAAAAGCAGTAGCAAAGTACTGAAAAGCAGTGGCAAAGTGCTGAAACGTGTGGCAAAGTACTGAAAAGTTGTTGCAAAGTTGTGGCAAAGCACTGAAATGTGTGGCAAAGTACTGAAAAGTTGTGGCAAAGTCGTGGCAAAGTACTGAAAAGTGTGGCAAGATACTGAAAAGTTGAGGCAAAGTACTGAAAAGTGTGGCAAAGTACTGAAAAGTTGTTGCAAAGTAGTGGCAAAGCACTTGAATGTGTGGCAAAGTACTGAAAAGTTGTGGCAAAGTCGTGGCAAAGTACTAAAAAGTGCGGCAAAGTACAGAAAAGTTGTGGCGAAATGCCGAAAAGTAATGGCAAAGTACTGAAAAGCAGTGGAAAAGTGCTGAAACGTTTGGCAAAGTACTGACAATTTGTGGCAAAGTAGTGGCAAAGCACTGAAAAGTGTGGCAAATTTCTGAAAAGTTGTGGCAATGTGCTGAAAAGTAGTAGCAAAGTACTGAAAAGCAGTGGCAAAGTGCTGAAAAGTGTGGCAAAGTACTGACAAGTTGTGGCAAAGTAGTGGCAAAGTACTGACAAATTCTGGCAAAGTACTGAAAAGAAGTGGCAAACTAATGAAAAGCAGTGGCAAAGTGCTCAAAAGTGTGGCAAAGTACTGAAAAGTTGTGGCAAAGTGGTGGCAAAGCACTCAAAAGTGTGGCAAAGTACAGAAAAGTTGTGGCAAAGTGCTGAAAAGTAGTGGCAAATACTGAGAAGTGTGTCAAAGTACAGAAAAGTTGTGGCAATGTGCTGAAAAGTAGTGGCAAAGTACTGAAAAGTGTGGCAAATTACTGAAAAGTTGTAGCAATGTGCTGAAAAGTAGTGGCAAAGTACTGAAAAGCAGGGGCAAAGTGCTGAAAAGTGTGGCAAAGTAATGAAAAGCAGTGGAAAAGTGCTGAAAAGTGTGGCAAAGTACTGACAAGTTGTGGCAAAGCACTGAAAAGTGTGGCAAATTACTGAAAAGTTGTAGCAAAGTGCTGAAGAGTAGTGGCAAAGTACTGAAAAGTCTGGCAAAGTGCTGAAAAGTAGTGGCAAAGTAGTGAAAAGTGTGGCAAAGTACTGAAAAGCAGTAGCAAAGTACTGAAAAGCAGTGGCAAAGTGCTGAAACGTGTGGCAAAGTACTGAAAAGTTGTTGCAAAGTTGTGGCAAAGCACTGAAATGTGTGGCAAAGTACTGAAAAGTTGTGGCAAAGTCGTGGCAAAGTACTGAAAAGTGTGGCAAAGTACTGAAAAGTTGTGGCAAAGTACTGAAAAGTGTGGCAAAGTACTGAAAAGTTGTTGCAAAGTAGTGGCAAAGCACTTGAATGTGTGGCAAAGTACTGAAAAGTTGTGGCAAAGTCGTGGCAAAGTACTAAAAAGTGTGGCAAAGTACAGAAAAGTTGTGGCAAAGTGCTGAAAAGTAATGGCAAAGTACTGAAAAGCAGTGGAAAAGTGCTGAAACGTTTGGCAAAGTACTGACAAGTTGTGGCAAAGTAGTGGCAAAGCACTGAAAAGTGTGGCAAATTTCTGAAAAGTTGTGGCAATGTGCTGAAAAGTAGTAGCAAAGTACTGAAAAGCAGTGGCAAAATGCTTAAAAGTGTGGCAAAGTACTGACAAGTTGTGGCAAAGTAGGGGCAAAGTACTGAAAAGTGTGGCAAAGTACTGAAAAGTTGAGGCAAAGTGCTGAAAAGTGGTGGCAAACTACTGAAAGGCAGTGGCAAATTGCTGAAAAGTGTGGCAAAGTACTGAAAAGTTGTGGCAAGGTGGTGGCAAAGTACTGAAAAGTGTGGCAAAGTACTGAAAAGTTGTGGCAACGTTCTGAAAAGTGTGGCAAAGTACTGAAAAGTTGTTGCAAAGTAGTGGCAAAGCACTTGAATGTGAGGCAAAGTACTGAAAAGTTGTGGCAAGTGCTGAAAACTAGTGGCAAAGTACTGAGAAGAGTGGCAAAGTGCTAAAAAGTGTGGCAAAGTACTGAAAAGTTGTGGCAAAGTGGTGGCAAAGCACTGAAAAGTGTGGCAAAATTCTGAAAAGTTGTGGCAAAGTGCTGAAAAGTAGTGGCAAAGTACTGAGAAGTGTGTCAAAGTACAGAAAAGTTTTGGCAATGTGCTGAAAAGTAGTGGCAAAGTACTGAAAAGCAGTGGCAAAGTGCTGAAAATTGTGGCAAATTACTGGAACGTTGTGGCATAGTAGTGGCAAAGCACTGAAGTGTGTGGCAAAGTACTGAAAAGTTGTGGCAAAGTGCTGAAAAGTGTGGCAAAGTACTGAAAAGTTGTTGCAAAGTAGTGGCAAAGTACTGAAAAGTGTGGCAAAGTACTGAAAAGTTGTAGCAAAGTGCTGAAGAGTAGTGGCAAAGTACTGAAAAGTCTGGCAAAGTGCTGAAAAGTAGTGAAAGGTGTGGCAAAGTACTGAAAAGCAGTAGCAAAGTACTGAAAAGCAGTGGCAAAGTGCTGAAACGTGTGGCAAAGTACTGAAAAGTTGTTGCAAAGTTGTGGCAAAGCACTGAAATGTGTGGCAAAGTACTGAAAAGTTGTGGCAAAGTCGTGGCAAAGTACTGAAAAGTGTGGCAAGATACTGAAAAGTTGAGGCAAAGTACTGAAAAGTGTGGCAAAGTACTGAAAAGTTGTTGCAAAGTAGTGGCAAAGCACTTGAATGTGTGGCAAAGTACTGAAAAGTTGTGGCAAAGTCGTGGCAAAGTACTAAAAAGTGCGGCAAAGTACAGAAAAGTTGTGGCGAAATGCCGAAAAGTAATGGCAAAGTACTGAAAAGCAGTGGAAAAGTGCTGAAACGTTTGGCAAAGTACTGACAATTTGTGGCAAAGTAGTGGCAAAGCACTGAAAAGTGTGGCAAATTTCTGAAAAGTTGTGGCAATGTGCTGAAAAGTAGTAGCAAAGTACTGAAAAGCAGTGGCAAAGTGCTGAAAAGTGTGGCAAAGTACTGACAAGTTGTGGCAAAGTAGTGGCAAAGTACTGACAAATTGTGGCAAAGTACTGAAAAGAAGTGGCAAACTAATGAAAAGCAGTGGCAAAGTGCTCAAAAGTGTGGCAAAGTACTGAAAAGTTGTGGCAAAGTGGTGGCAAAGCACTCAAAAGTGTGGCAAAGTACAGAAAAGTTGTGGCAAAGTGCTGAAAAGTAGTGGCAAATACTGAGAAGTGTGTCAAAGTACAGAAAAGTTGTGGCAATGTGCTGAAAAGTGTGGCAAAGTAATGAAAAGCAGTGGAAAAGTGCTGAAAAGTGTCGCAAAGTACTGACAAGTTGTGGCAAAGTAGTGGCAAAGCACTGGAAAGTGTGGCAAATTACTGAAAAGTTGTGGCAATGTGCTGAAAAGTAGTGGCAAAGTACTGAAAAGCAGTGGCAAAGTGCTGAAAAGGTGGCAAAGTACTGACAAGTTGTGGCAAAGTAGTGGCAAAGCACTGAAAAGTGTGGCAAAGTACTGAAAAGTTGAGGCAAAGTGCTGAAAAGTGGTGGAAAACTACTGAAAAGCAGTGGCAAATTGCTGAAAAGTGTGTCAAAGTACTGAAAAGTTGTGGCAAAGTGGTGGCAAAGCACTGAAAAGTGTGGCAAAGTTCTGAAAAGTTGTGGCAAAGTGCTGAAAAGTAGTGGCAAAGTACTGAGAAGTGTGTCAAAGTACAGAAAAGTTTTGGCAATGTGCTGAAAAGTAGTGGCAAAGTACTGAAAAGCAGTGGCAAAGTAGTGGCAAAGTACTGAAAAGTGTGGCAAAGTACTGAAAAGTTGTAGCAAAGTGCTGAAGAGTAGTGGCAAAGTACTGAAAAGTCTGGCAAAGTGCTGAAAAGTAGTGGCAAAGTAGTGAAAGGTGTGGCAAAGTACTGAAAAGCAGTAGCAAAGTACTGAAAAGCATTGGCAAAGTGCTGAAACGTGTGGCAAAGTACTGAAAAGTTGTTGCAAAGTTGTGGCAAAGCACTGAAATGTGTGGCAAAGTACTGAAAAGTTGTGGCAAAGTCGTGGCAAAGTACTGAAAAGTGTGGCAAGATACTGAAAAGTTGAGGCAAAGTACTGAAAAGTGTGGCAAAGTACTGAAAAGTTGTTGCAAAGTAGTGGCAAAGCACTTGAATGTGTGGCAAAGTACTGAAAAGTTGTGGCAAAGTGCTGAAAAGTAGTGGCAAAGTACTGAAAAGCAGTGGAAAAGTGCTGAAAAGTGTGGCAAAGTACTGACAATTTGTGGCAAAGTAGTGGCAAAGCACTGAAAAGTGTGGCAAATTTCTGAAAAGTTGTGGCAATGTGCTGAAAAGTAGTAGCAAAGTACTGAAAAGCAGTGGCAAAGTGCTGAAAAGTGTGGCAAAGTACTGACAAGTTGTGGCAAAGTAGTGGCAAAGTACTGAAAAGTGTGGCAAAGTACTGAAAAGTTGAGGCAAAGTGCTGAAAAGTGGTGGCAAACTAAAGAAAGGCAGTGGCAAATTGCTGAAAAGTGTGGCAAAGTACTGAAAAGTTGTGGCAAAGTCGTGGCAAAGTACTGAAAAGTGTGGCAAAGTACTGAAAAGTTGTGGCAAAGTTCTGAAAAGTTTGGCAAAGTACTGAAAAGTTGTTGCAAAGTAGTGGCAAAGCACTTGAATGTGTGGCAAAGTACTGAAAAGTTGTGGCAAAGTCGTGGCAAAGTACTGAAAAGTGTGATAAAGTACTGAAAAGTTGTGGCAAAGTCGTGGCAAAGTACTGAAAAGTGTGGCAAAGTACTGAGAAGAGTGGCAAAGTTCTGAAAAGTTGTGGCAAAGTGCTGAAAAGTAGTGACAAAGTACTGAAACGTAGTGGCAAAGTGCTATAAAGTGTGGCAAAGTACTGACAAGTTGTGGCAAAGTAGTGGCAAAGCACTGAAAAGTGTGGCAAATTTCTGAAAAGTTGTGGCAATGTGCTGAAAAGTAGTAGCAAAGTACTGAAAAGCAGTGGCAAAGTGCTGAAAAGTGTGGCAAAGTACTGACAAGTTGTGGCAAAGTAGTGGCAAAGTACTGAAAAGTGTGGCAAAGTACTGAAAAGTTGAGGCAAAGTGCTGAAAAGTGGTGGCAAACTACTGAAAGGCAGTGGCAAATTGCTGAAAAGTGTGGCAAAGTACTGAAAAGTTGTGGCAAAGTGGTGGCAAAGTACTGAAAGGCAGTGGCAAATTGCTGAAAAGTGTGGCAAAGTACTGAAAAGTTGTGGCAAAGTGGTGGCAAAGTACTGAAAAGTGTGGCAAAGTACTGAAAAGTTGTGGCAACGGTCTGAAAAGTGTGGCAAAGTACTGAAAAGTTGTTGCAATGTAGTGGCAAAGCACTTGAATGTGTGGCAAAGTACTGAAAAGTTGTGGCAAAGTCGTGGCAAAGTACTGAAAAGTGTGGTAAAGTACTGAAAAGTTGAGGCAAAGTCGTGGCAAAGTTCTGAAAAGTGTGGCAAAGTACTGAGAAGAGTGGCAAAGTTCTGAAATGTTGTGGCAAAGTGCTGAAAAGTAGTGGTAAAGTACTGAAACGTAGTGGCAAAGTGCTAAAAAGTGTGGCAAAGTACTGACAAGTTGTGGCAAAGTAGTGGCAAAGCACTGAAAATGTGGCAAAGTACTGACAAATTGTGGCAAAGTGCTGAAAAGTAGTGGCAAAGTACTGAAAAGCAGTGGTAAAGTGCTGAAAAGTGTGGCAAAGTACTGACAAGTTGTGGCAAAGTAGTGGCAAAGTACTGAAAAGTGTGGCAAAGTACTGAAAAGTTGAGGCAAAGTGCTGAAAAGTGGTGGCAAACTACTGAAAAGCAGTGGCAAATTGCTGAAAAGTGTCGCAAAGTACTGAAAAGTTTTGGCAAAGTCGTGGCAAAGTACTGAAAAGTGTGGCAAAGTACTGAAAAGTTGTGGCAAAGTTCTGAAAAGTGTGGCAAAGTACTGAAAAGTTGTTGCAAAGTAGTGGCAAAGTACAGAAAAGTGTGGCAAAGTACTGAAAAGTTGTGGCAAGTGCTGAAAACTAGTGGCAAAGTACTGAGAAGAGTGGCAAAGTGCTAAAAAGTGTGGCAAAGTACTGAAAAGTTGTGGCAAAGTGGTGGCAAAGCACTGAAAAGTGTGGCAAAGTTCTGAAAAGTTGTGGCAAAGTGCTGAAAAGTAGTGGCAAAGTACTGAGAAGTGTGTCAAAGTACAGAAAAGTTGTGGCAAAGTGCTGAAAAGTAGTGGCAAAGTACTGAAAAGTAGTGGAAAAGTGCTGAAAAGTGTGGCAAAGTACTGACAAGTTGTGGCAAAGTGCTGAAAAGTAGTGGCAAATACTGAGAAGTGTGGCAAAGTTCTGAAAAGATGTGGCAAAGTGCTGAAAAGTAGTGGCAAAGTACTGAAAAGTAGTGGCAAAGTGCTGAAAAGTGTGGCAAAGTACTGACAAGTTGTGGCAAAGTCGTGGCAAAGTACTGAAAAGTGTGGCAAAGTACTGAAAAGTTGTGGCAAAGTGCTGAAAAGTAGTGGCAAAGTACTGAAAAGCAGTGGAAAAGTGCTGAAAAGTGTGGCAAAGTACTGACAAGTTGTGGCAAAGTAGTGACAAAGCACTGAAAAGTGTGGCAAATTACTGAAAAGTTGTGGCAATGTGCTGAAAAGTAGTGGCAAAGTACTGAAAAGCAGTGGCAAAGTGCTGAAAAGTGTGGCAAAGTACTGGAACGTTGTGGCAAAGTAGTGGCAAAGCACTGAAGTGTGTGGCAAAGTACTGAAAAGTTGTGGCAAAGTGCTGAAAAGTGTGGCAAAGTACTGAAAAGTTGTTGCAAAGTAGTGGCAAAGTACTGAAAAGTGTGGCAAAGTACTGAAAAGTTGTGGCAAGTGCTGAAAACTAGTGGCAAAGTACTGAGAAGAGTGGCAAAGTGCTAAAAAGTGTGGCAAAGTACTGAAAAGTTGTGGCAAAGTGGTGGCAAAGCACTGAAAAGTGTGGCAAAGTTCTGAAAAGTTGTGGCAAAGTGCTGAAAAGTAGTGGCAAAGTACTGAGAAGTGTGTCAAAGTACAGAAAAGTTGTGGCAATGTGCTGAAAAGTAGTGGTAAAGTACTGAAAAGCAGTGGCAAAGTGCTGAAAAGTGTGGCAAAGTACTGGAACGTTGTGGCAAAGTAGTGGCAAAGCACTGAAGTGTGTGGCAAAGTACTGAAAAGTTGTGGCAAAGTGCTGAAAAGTAGTGGCAAAGTACTGAAAAGTAGTGGCAAAGTGCTGGAATGTATGGCAAAGTACTGAAAAGTTGTGGCAAAGTAGTGGCAAAGCACTAAAAAGTGTGGCAAAGTACTGAAAAGTAGTGGCAAACTACTGAAAAGCAGTGGTAAAGTGCTGAAAAGTGTGGCAAAGTACTGAAAAGTTGTGGCAAAGTAGTGGCAAAGCACTGAAAAGTGTGGCAAAGTACTGACAAATTGTGGCAAAGTGCTGAAAAGAAGTGGCAAACTAATGAAAAGCAGTGGCAAAGAGCTCAAAAGTGTGGCAAAGTACTGAAAAGTTGTGGCAAAGTGGTGGCAAAGCACTCAAAAGTGTGGCAAAGTACTGAAAAGTTGTGGCAAAGTGCTGAAAAGTAGTGGCAAATACTGAGAAGTGTGTCAAAGTACTGAAAAGCAGTGGAAAAGTGCTGAAAAGTGTGGCAAAGTACTGACAAGTTGTGGCAAAATAGTGGCAAAGCACTGAAATGTGTGGCAAATTACTGAAAAGTTGTGGCAATGTGCTGAAAAGTAATGGCAAAGTACTGAGAAGTGTGTCAAAGTATAGAAAAGTTGTGGCAATGTGCAGAAAAGTAGTGGCAAAGTACTGAAAAGTGTGGCAAAGTACTGAAAAATTGTGGCAAAGTGCTGAAAAGTAGTGGCTAACTACTGAAAAGCAGTGGCAAAGTGCTCAAAAGTGTGGCAAAGTACTGAAAAGTTGTGGCAAAGTGGTGGCAAAGCACTGAAAAGTGTGGCAAAGTTCTGAAAAGTTGTGGCAAAGTGCTGAAAAGTAGTGGCAAAGTACTGAGAAGTGTGTCAAAGTACAGTAAAGTTGTGGCAATGTGCTGAAAAGTAGTGGCAAAGTACTGAAAAGCAGTGGCAAAGTGCTGAAAAGTGTGGCAAAGTACTGGAACGTTGTGGCAAAGTATTGGCAAAGCACTGAAGTGTGTGGCAAAGTACTGAAAAGTTGTGGCAAAGTGCTGAAAAGTAGTGGCAAAGTACTGAAAAGTAGTGGCAAAGTGCTGGAAAGTGTGGCAAAGTACTGAAAAGTTGTGGCAAAGTAGTGGCAAACACTGAAAAGTGTGTCAAAGTACAGAAAAGTTGTGGCAATGTGCTGAAAAGTAGTGGCAAAGTACTGAAAAGTAGTGGAAAAGTGCTGAAAAGTGTGGCAAAGTACTGACAAGTTGTGGCAAAGTAGTGGCAAAGCACTGAAAAGTGTGGCAAATTACTGAAAAGTTGTGGCAATGTGCTGAAAAGTAGTGGCAAAGTACTGTAAAGCAGTGGCAAAGTGCTGAAAAGTGTGGCAAAGTACTGACAAGTTCTGGCAAAGTAGTGGCAAAGCACTGAAAAGTGTGGCAAAGTACTGAAAAGTTGAGGCAAAGTGCTGAAAAGTGGTGGCAAACTAATGAAAAGCAGTGGCAAATTGCTGAAAAGTGTGGCAAAGTACTGAAAAGTTGTGGCAAAGTCGTGGCAAAGTACTGAAACGTGTGGCAAAGTACTGAAAAGTTGTAGCAAAGTGCTGAAGAGTAGTGGCAAAGTGCTGAAAAGTGTGGCAAAGTGCTGAAAAGTAGTGGAAACGTAGTGAAAAGTGTGGCAAAGTACTGAAAAGCAGTAGCAAAGTACTGAGAAGCAGTGGCAAAGTGCTGAAACGTGTGGCAAAGTACTGAAAAGTTGTTGCAAAGTAGTGGCAAAGCACTGAAATGTGTGGCAAAGTACTGAAAAGTTGTGGCAAAGTCGTGGCAAAGTACTGAAAAGTGTGGCAAAGTACTGAAAAGTTGTGGCAAAGTGCTGAAAAGTGTGGCAAAGTACTGAAAAGTTGTTGCAAAGTAGTGGCAAAGCACTTGAATGTGTGGCAAAGTACTGAAAAGTTGTGGCAAAGTCGTGGCAAAGTACTGAAAAGTGTGGCAAAGTACTGAAAAGTTGTGGCAAAATGCTGAAAAGTAGTGGCAAAGTACTGCGAAGAGTGGCAAAGTTCTGAAAAGTCGTGGCAAAGTACTGAAAAGTGTAGCAGAGTACTGAAAAGTGTGGCAAAGTACTGAAAAGTTGTAGCAAAGTCGTGGCAAAGTACTGAAAAGTATGGCAAAGTATTGAAAAGTTGTGGCAAAGTGCTGAAAAGTAGTGGCAAAGTACTGAAAAGTAGAGGCAAAGTGAAGAAAAGTGTGGTACAGTACTAAAAGTTGTGGCAAAGCACTGAAAAGTGTGGCAAAGTTCTGAAAAGTTGTGGCAAAGTGCTGAAAAGTAGTGGAAAAGTACTGAAAAGCAGTGGCAAAGTGCTGAAAAGTGTGGCAAAGTACTGGAACGTTGTGGCAAAGTAGTGGCAAAGCACTGAAGTGTGTGGCAAAGTACTGAAAACTTGTGGCAAAGTGCTGAAAAGTAGTGGCAAAGTACTGAAAAGTAGTGGCAAAGTGCTGGAATGTGTGGCAAAGTACTGAAAAGTTGTGGCAAAGTAGTGGCAAAGCACCAAAAAGTGTGGCAAAGTACTGAAAAGTAGTGGCAAACTAATGAAAAGCAGTGGTAAAGTGCTGAAAAGTGTGGCAAAGTAATGAAAAGTTGTGGCAAAGTAGTGGCAAAGTACTGACAAATTGTGGCAAAGTAGTGGCAAAGCACTGGAAAGTGTGGCAAATTACTGAAAAGTTGTGGCAATGTGCTGAAAAGTAGTGGCAAAGTACTGAAAAGCAGTGGCAAAGTGCTGAAAAGGAGGCAAAGTACTGACAAGTTGTGGCAAAGTAGTGGCAAAGCACTGAAAAGTGTGGCAAAGTACTGAAAAGTTGAGGCAAAGTGCTGAAAAGTGGTGGCAAACTACTGAAAAGCAGTGGCAAATTGCTGAAAAGTGTGGCAAAGTACTGAAAAGTTGTGGCAAAGTCGTGGCAAAGTACTGAAAAGTGTGGCAAAGTACTGAAAAGTTGTAGCAAAGTGCTGAAGAGTAGTGGCAAAGTACTGAAAAGTGTGGCAAAGTGCTGAAAACTAGTGGCAAAGTAGTGAAAAGTGTGGCAAAGTACTGAAAAGCAGTATCAAAGTACTGAAAAGCAGTGGCAAAGTGCTGAAACGTGTGGAAAAGTACTGAAAAGTTGTTGCAAAGTTGTGGCAACGCACTGAAATGTGTGGCAAAGTACTGAAAAGTTGTGGCAAAGTCGTGGCAAAGTACTGAAAAGTGTGGCAAAGTACTGAAAAGTAGTGGCTAACTACTGAAAAGCAGTGGCAAAGTGCTCAAAAGTGTGGCAAAGTACTGAAAAGTTGTGGCAAAGTGGTGGCAAAGCACTGAAAAGTGTGGCAAAGTTCTGAAAAGTTGTGGCAAAGTGCTGAAAAGTAGTGGCAAAGTACTGAGAAGTGTGTCAAAGTACAGTAAAGTTGTGGCAATGTGCTGAAAAGTAGTGGCAAAGTACTGAAAAGCAGTGGCAAAGTGCTGAAAAGTGTGGCAAAGTACTGGAACGTTGTGGCAAAGTATTGGCAAAGCACTGAAGTGTGTGGCAAAGTACTGAAAAGTTGTGGCAAAGTGCTGAAAAGTAGTGGCAAAGTACTGAAAAGTAGTGGCAAAGTGCTGGAAAGTGTGGCAAAGTACTGAAAAGTTGTGGCAAAGTAGTGGCAAACACTGAAAAGTGTGTCAAAGTACAGAAAAGTTGTGGCAATGTGCTGAAAAGTAGTGGCAATGTACTGAAAAGTAGTGGAAAAGTGCTGAAAAGTGTGGCAAAGTACTGACAAGTTGTGGCAAAGTAGTGGCAAAGCACTGAAAAGTGTGGCAAATTACTGAAAAGTTGTGGCAATGTGCTGAAAAGTAGTGGCAAAGTACTGTAAAGCAGTGGCAAAGTGCTGAAAAGTGTGGCAAAGTACTGACAAGTTCTGGCAAAGTAGTGGCAAAGCACTGAAAAGTGTGGCAAAGTACCGAAAAGTTGAGGCAATGTGCTGAAAAGTGGTGGCAAACTACTGAAAAGCAGTGGCAAATTGCTGAAAAGTGTGGCAAAGTACTGAAAAGTTGTGGCAAAGTCGTGGCAAAGTACTGAAACGTGTGGCAAAGTACTGAAAAGTTGTAGCAAAGTGCTGAAGAGTAGTGGCAAAGTACTGAAAAGTGTGGCAAAGTACTGAAAAGAAGTGGAAACGTAGTGAAAAGTGTGGCAAAGTACTGAAAAGCAGTAGCAAAGTACTGAGAAGCAGTGGCAAAGTGCTGAAACGTGTGGCAAAGTACTGAAAAGTTGTTGCAAAGTAGTGGCAAAGCACTGAAATGTGTGGCAAAGTACTGAAAAGTTGTGGCAAAGTCGTGGCAAAGTACTGAAAAGTGTGGCAAAGTACTGAAAAGTTGTGGCAAAGTGCTGAAAAGTGTGGCAAAGTACTGAAAAGTTGTTGCAAAGTAGTGGCAAAGCACTTGAATGTGTGGCAAAGTACTGAAAAGTTGTGGCAAAGTCGTGGCAAAGTACTGAAAAGTGTGGCAAAGTACTGAAAAGTTGTGGCAAAATGCTGAA
The DNA here is from genome assembly GCF_978046115.1 of Saccoglossus kowalevskii. Lineage (NCBI taxonomy): Eukaryota > Metazoa > Hemichordata > Enteropneusta > Harrimaniidae > Saccoglossus > Saccoglossus kowalevskii. The sequence goes on from NW_028188704.1 coordinate 44,691, forward strand.
AAGTAGTGGCAAAGTACTGCGAAGAGTGGCAAAGTTCTGAAAAGTCGTGGCAAAGTACTGAAAAGTGTAGCAGAGTACTGAAAAGTGTGGCAAAGTACTGAAAAGTTGTAGCAAAGTCGTGGCAAAGTACTGAAAAGTATGGCAAAGTATTGAAAAGTTGTGGCAAAGTGCTGAAAAGTAGTGGTAAAGTACTGAAAAGTAGAGGCAAAGTGAAGAAAAGTGTGGTACAGTACTAAAAGTTGTGGCAAAGCACTGAAAAGTGTGGCAAAGTTCTGAAAAGTTGTGGCAAAGTGCTGAAAAGTAGTGGCAAAGTACTGAGAAGTGTGTCAAAGTACAGAAAAGTTGTGGCAATGTGCTGAAAAGTAGTGGCAAAGTACTGAAAAGCAGTGGCAAAGTGCTGAAAAGTGTGGCAAAGTACTGGAACGATGTGGCAAAGTAGTGGCAAAGCACTGAAGTGTGTGGCAAAGTACTGAAAAGTTGTGGCAAAGTGCTGAAAAGTAGTGGCAAAGTACTGAAAAGTAGTGGCAAAGTGCTGGAATGTGTGGCAAAGTACTGAAAAGTTGTGGCAAAGTAGTGGCAAAGCACCAAAAAGTGTGGCAAAGTACTGAAAAGTAGTGGCAAACTAATGAAAAGCAGTGGTAAAGTGCTGAAAAGTGTGGCAAAGTACTGAAAAGTTGTGGCAAAGTAGTGGCAAAGTACTGACAAATTGTGGCAAAGTGCTGAAAAGAAGTGGCAAACTAATGAAAAGCAGTGGCAAAGTGCTCAAAAGTGTGGCAAAGTACTGAAAAGTTGTGGCAAAGTGGTGGCAAAGCACTCAAAAGTGTGGCAAAGTACAGAAAAGTTGTGGCAAAGTGCTGAAAAGTAGTGGCAAATACTGAGAAGTGTGTCAAAGTACAGAAAAGTTGTGGCAATGTGCTGAAAAGTGTGGCAAAGTAATGAAAAGCAGTGGAAAAGTGCTGAAAAGTGTCGCAAAGTACTGACAAGTTGTGGCAAAGTAGTGGCAAAGCACTGGAAAGTGTGGCAAATTACTGAAAAGTTGTGGCAATGTGCTGAAAAGTAGTGGCAAAGTACTGAAAAGCAGTGGCAAAGTGCTGAAAAGGTGGCAAAGTACTGACAAGTTGTGGCAAAGTAGTGGCAAAGCACTGAAAAGTGTGGCAAAGTACTGAAAAGTTGAGGCAAAGTGCTGAAAAGTGGTGGAAAACTACTGAAAAGCAGTGGCAAATTGCTGAAAAGTGTAGCAAAGTACTGAAAAGTTGTGGCAAAGTCGTGGCAAAGTACTGAAAAGTGTGGCAAAGTACTGAAAAGTTGTAGCAAAGTGCTGAAGAGTAGTGGCAAAGTACTGAAAAGTGTGGCAAAGTGCTGAAAAGTAGTGGCAAAGTAGTGAAAAGTGTGGCAAAGTACTGAAAAGCAGTATCAAAGTACTGAAAAGCAGTGGCAAAGTGCTGAAACGTGTGGAAAAGTACTGAAAAGTTGTTGCAAAGTTGTGGCAAAGCACTGAAATGTGTGGCAAAGTACTGAAAAGTTGTGGCAAAGACGTGGCAAAGTACTGAAAAGTGTGGCAAAGTACTGAAAAGTTGTGGCAATGTACTGAAAGTGTGGCAAAGTACTGAAAAGTTGTTGCAAAGTAGTGGCAAAGCACTTGAATGTGTGGCAAAGTACTGAAAAGTTGTGGCAAAGTCGTGGCAAAGTACTAAAAAGTGTGGCAAAATACTGAAAAGTTGTGGCAAAGTGCTGAAAAGTAATGGCAAAGTACTGAAAAGCAGTGGAAAAGTGCTGAAACGTTTGGCAAAGTACTGACAAGTTGTGGCAAAGTAGTGGCAAAGCACTGAAAAGTGTGGCAAATTTCTGAAAAGTTGTGGCAATGTGCTGAAAAGTAGTAGCAAAGTACTGAAAAGCAGTGGCAAAGTGCTGAAAAGTGTGGCAAAGTACTGACAAGTTATGGCAAAGTAGTGGCAAAGTACTGAAAAGTGTGGCAAAGTACTGAAAAGTTGAGGCAAAGTGCTGAAAAGTGGTGGCAAACTACTGAAAGGCAGTGGCAAATTGCTGAAAAGTGTGGCAAAGTACTGAAAAGTTGTGGCAAAGTCGTGGCAATGTACTGAAAAGTGTGGCAAAGTACTGAAAAGTTGTGGCAAAGTTCTGAAAATTGTGGCAAAGTACTGAAAAGTTGTTGCAAAGTAGTGGCAAAGCACTTGAATGTGTGGCAAAGTACTGAAAAGTTGTGGCAAAGTCGTGGCAAAGTACTGAAAAGTGTGGTAAAGTACTGAAAAGTTGTGGCAAAGTCGTGGCAAAGTACTGAAAAGTGTGGCAAAGTACTGAGAAGAGTGGCAAAGTTCTGAAAAGTTGTGGCAAAGTGCTGAAAAGTAGTGGCAAAGTACTGAAACGTAGTGGCAAAGTGCTAAAAAGTGTGGCAAAGTACTGACAAGTTGTGGCAAAGTAGTGGCAAAGCACTGAAAATGTGACAAAGTACTGAAAAATTGTGGCAAAGTGCTGAAAAGTGTGGCAAAGTACTGAAAAGTTGTGGCAAAGTGGTGGCAAAGCACTCAAAAGTGTGGCAAAGTACTGAGAAGTGTGTCAAAGTACAGAAAAGTTGTGGCAATGTGCTGAAAAGTAGTGGCAAAGTACTGAAAAGTGTGGCAAATTACTGAAAAGTTGTAGCAATGTGCTGAAAAGTAGTGGCAAAGTACTGAAAAGCAGGGGCAAAGTGCTGAAAAGTGTGGCAAAGTAATGAAAAGCAGTGGAAAAGTGCTGAAAAGTGTGGCAAAGTACTGACAAGTTGTGGCAAAGCACTGAAAAGTGTGGCAAATTACTGAAAAGTTGTAGCAAAGTGCTGAAGAGTAGTGGCAAAGTACTGAAAAGTCTGGCAAAGTGCTGAAAAGTAGTGGCAAAGTAGTGAAAAGTGTGGCAAAGTACTGAAAAGCAGTAGCAAAGTACTGAAAAGCAGTGGCAAAGTGCTGAAACGTGTGGCAAAGTACTGAAAAGTTGTTGCAAAGTTGTGGCAAAGCACTGAAATGTGTGGCAAAGTACTGAAAAGTTGTGGCAAAGTCGTGGCAAAGTACTGAAAAGTGTGGCAAAGTACTGAAAAGTTGTGGCAAAGTACTGAAAAGTGTGGCAAAGTACTGAAAAGTTGTTGCAAAGTAGTGGCAAAGCACTTGAATGTGTGGCAAAGTACTGGAAAGTTGTGGCAAAGTCGTGGCAAAGTACTAAAAAGTGTGGCAAAGTACAGAAAAGTTGTGGCAAAGTGCTGAAAAGTAATGGCAAAGTACTGAAAAGCAGTGGAAAAGTGCTGAAACGTTTGGCAAAGTACTGACAAGTTGTGGCAAAGTAGTGGCAAAGCACTGAAAAGTGTGGTAAATTTCTGAAAAGTTGTGGCAATGTGCTGAAAAGTAGTAGCAAAGTACTGAAAAGCAGTGGCAAAATGCTTAAAAGTGTGGCAAAGTACTGACAAGTTGTGGCAAAGTAGGGGCAAAGTACTGAAAAGTGTGGCAAAGTACTGAAAAGTTGAGGCAAAGTGCTGAAAAGTGGTGGCAAACTACTGAAAGGCAGTGGCAAATTGCTGAAAAGTGTGGCAAAGTACTGAAAAGTTGTGGCAAGGTGGTGGCAAAGTACTGAAAAGTGTGGCAAAGTACTGAAAAGTTGTGGCAACGTTCTGAAAAGTGTGGCAAAGTACTGAAAAGTTGTTGCAAAGTAGTGGCAAAGCACTTGAATGTGAGGCAAAGTACTGAAAAGTTGTGGCAAGTGCTGAAAACTAGTGGCAAAGTACTGAGAAGAGTGGCAAAGTGCTAAAAAGTGTGGCAAAGTACTGAAAAGTTGTGGCAAAGTGGTGGCAAAGCACTGAAAAGTGTGGCAAAATTCTGAAAAGTTGTGGCAAAGTGCTGAAAAGTAGTGGCAAAGTACTGAGAAGTGTGTCAAAGTACAGAAAAGTTTTGGCAATGTGCTGAAAAGTAGTGGCAAAGTACTGAAAAGCAGTGGCAAAGTGCTGAAAATTGTGGCAAATTACTGGAACGTTGTGGCATAGTAGTGGCAAAGCACTGAAGTGTGTGGCAAAGTACTGAAAAGTTGTGGCAAAGTGCTGAAAAGTGTGGCAAAGTACTGAAAAGTTGTTGCAAAGTAGTGGCAAAGTACTGAAAAGTGTGGCAAAGTACTGAAAAGTTGTAGCAAAGTGCTGAAGAGTAGTGGCAAAGTACTGAAAAGTCTGGCAAAGTGCTGAAAAGTAGTGAAAGGTGTGGCAAAGTACTGAAAAGCAGTAGCAAAGTACTGAAAAGCAGTGGCAAAGTGCTGAAACGTGTGGCAAAGTACTGAAAAGTTGTTGCAAAGTTGTGGCAAAGCACTGAAATGTGTGGCAAAGTACTGAAAAGTTGTGGCAAAGTCGTGGCAAAGTACTGAAAAGTGTGGCAAGATACTGAAAAGTTGAGGCAAAGTACTGAAAAGTGTGGCAAAGTACTGAAAAGTTGTTGCAAAGTAGTGGCAAAGCACTTGAATGTGTGGCAAAGTACTGAAAAGTTGTGGCAAAGTCGTGGCAAAGTACTAAAAAGTGCGGCAAAGTACAGAAAAGTTGTGGCGAAATGCCGAAAAGTAATGGCAAAGTACTGAAAAGCAGTGGAAAAGTGCTGAAACGTTTGGCAAAGTACTGACAATTTGTGGCAAAGTAGTGGCAAAGCACTGAAAAGTGTGGCAAATTTCTGAAAAGTTGTGGCAATGTGCTGAAAAGTAGTAGCAAAGTACTGAAAAGCAGTGGCAAAGTGCTGAAAAGTGTGGCAAAGTACTGACAAGTTGTGGCAAAGTAGTGGCAAAGTACTGACAAATTGTGGCAAAGTACTGAAAAGAAGTGGCAAACTAATGAAAAGCAGTGGCAAAGTGCTCAAAAGTGTGGCAAAGTACTGAAAAGTTGTGGCAAAGTGGTGGCAAAGCACTCAAAAGTGTGGCAAAGTACAGAAAAGTTGTGGCAAAGTGCTGAAAAGTAGTGGCAAATACTGAGAAGTGTGTCAAAGTACAGAAAAGTTGTGGCAATGTGCTGAAAAGTAGTGGCAAAGTACTGAAAAGTGTGGCAAATTACTGAAAAGTTGTAGCAATGTGCTGAAAAGTAGTGGCAAAGTACTGAAAAGCAGGGGCAAAGTGCTGAAAAGTGTGGCAAAGTAATGAAAAGCAGTGGAAAAGTGCTGAAAAGTGTGGCAAAGTACTGACAAGTTGTGGCAAAGCACTGAAAAGTGTGGCAAATTACTGAAAAGTTGTAGCAAAGTGCTGAAGAGTAGTGGCAAAGTACTGAAAAGTCTGGCAAAGTGCTGAAAAGTAGTGGCAAAGTAGTGAAAAGTGTGGCAAAGTACTGAAAAGCAGTAGCAAAGTACTGAAAAGCAGTGGCAAAGTGCTGAAACGTGTGGCAAAGTACTGAAAAGTTGTTGCAAAGTCGTGGCAAAGTACTGAAAAGTTGTGGCAAAGTCGTGGCAAAGTACTGAAAAGTGTGGCAAAGTACTGAAAAGTTGTGGCAAAGTACTGAAAAGTGTGGCAAAGTACTGAAAAGTTGTTGCAAAGTAGTGGCAAAGCACTTGAATGTGTGGCAAAGTACTGAAAAGTTGTGGCAAAGTCGTGGCAAAGTACTAAAAAGTGTGGCAAAGTACAGAAAAGTTGTGGCAAAGTGCTGAAAAGTAATGGCAAAGTACTGAAAAGCAGTGGAAAAGTGCTGAAACGTTTGGCAAAGTACTGACAAGTTGTGGCAAAGTAGTGGCAAAGCACTGAAAAGTGTGGCAAATTTCTGAAAAGTTGTGGCAATGTGCTGAAAAGTAGTAGCAAAGTACTGAAAAGCAGTGGCAAAATGCTTAAAAGTGTGGCAAAGTACTGACAAGTTGTGGCAAAGTAGGGGCAAAGTACTGAAAAGTGTGGCAAAGTACTGAAAAGTTGAGGCAAAGTGCTGAAAAGTGGTGGCAAACTACTGAAAGGCAGTGGCAAATTGCTGAAAAGTGTGGCAAAGTACTGAAAAGTTGTGGCAAGGTGGTGGCAAAGTACTGAAAAGTGTGGCAAAGTACTGAAAAGTTGTGGCAACGTTCTGAAAAGTGTGGCAAAGTACTGAAAAGTTGTTGCAAAGTAGTGGCAAAGCACTTGAATGTGAGGCAAAGTACTGAAAAGTTGTGGCAAGTGCTGAAAACTAGTGGCAAAGTACTGAGAAGAGTGGCAAAGTGCTAAAAAGTGTGGCAAAGTACTGAAAAGTTGTGGCAAAGTGGTGGCAAAGCACTGAAAAGTGTGGCAAAATTCTGAAAAGTTGTGGCAAAGTGCTGAAAAGTAGTGGCAAAGTACTGAGAAGTGTGTCAAAGTACAGAAAAGTTTTGGCAATGTGCTGAAAAGTAGTGGCAAAGTACTGAAAAGCAGTGGCAAAGTGCTGAAAATTGTGGCAAATTACTGGAACGTTGTGGCATAGTAGTGGCAAAGCACTGAAGTGTGTGGCAAAGTACTGAAAAGTTGTGGCAAAGTGCTGAAAAGTGTGGCAAAGTACTGAAAAGTTGTTGCAAAGTAGTGGCAAAGTACTGAAAAGTGTGGCAAAGTACTGAAAAGTTGTAGCAAAGTGCTGAAGAGTAGTGGCAAAGTACTGAAAAGTCTGGCAAAGTGCTGAAAAGTAGTGAAAGGTGTGGCAAAGTACTGAAAAGCAGTAGCAAAGTACTGAAAAGCAGTGGCAAAGTGCTGAAACGTGTGGCAAAGTACTGAAAAGTTGTTGCAAAGTTGTGGCAAAGCACTGAAATGTGTGGCAAAGTACTGAAAAGTTGTGGCAAAGTCGTGGCAAAGTACTGAAAAGTGTGGCAAGATACTGAAAAGTTGAGGCAAAGTACTGAAAAGTGTGGCAAAGTACTGAAAAGTTGTTGCAAAGTAGTGGCAAAGCACTTGAATGTGTGGCAAAGTACTGAAAAGTTGTGGCAAAGTCGTGGCAAAGTACTAAAAAGTGCGGCAAAGTACAGAAAAGTTGTGGCGAAATGCCGAAAAGTAATGGCAAAGTACTGAAAAGCAGTGGAAAAGTGCTGAAACGTTTGGCAAAGTACTGACAATTTGTGGCAAAGTAGTGGCAAAGCACTGAAAAGTGTGGCAAATTTCTGAAAAGTTGTGGCAATGTGCTGAAAAGTAGTAGCAAAGTACTGAAAAGCAGTGGCAAAGTGCTGAAAAGTGTGGCAAAGTACTGACAAGTTGTGGCAAAGTAGTGGCAAAGTACTGACAAATTGTGGCAAAGTACTGAAAAGAAGTGGCAAACTAATGAAAAGCAGTGGCAAAGTGCTCAAAAGTGTGGCAAAGTACTGAAAAGTTGTGGCAAAGTGGTGGCAAAGCACTCAAAAGTGTGGCAAAGTACAGAAAAGTTGTGGCAAAGTGCTGAAAAGTAGTGGCAAATACTGAGAAGTGTGTCAAAGTACAGAAAAGTTGTGGCAATGTGCTGAAAAGTGTGGCAAAGTAATGAAAAGCAGTGGAAAAGTGCTGAAAAGTGTCGCAAAGTACTGACAAGTTGTGGCAAAGTAGTGGCAAAGCACTGGAAAGTGTGGCAAATTACTGAAAAGTTGTGGCAATGTGCTGAAAAGTAGTGGCAAAGTACTGAAAAGCAGTGGCAAAGTGCTGAAAAGGTGGCAAAGTACTGACAAGTTGTGGCAAAGTAGTGGCAAAGCACTGAAAAGTGTGGCAAAGTACTGAAAAGTTGAGGCAAAGTGCTGAAAAGTGGTGGAAAACTACTGAAAAGCAGTGGCAAATTGCTGAAAAGTGTGTCAAAGTACTGAAAAGTTGTGGCAAAGTGGTGGCAAAGCACTGAAAAGTGTGGCAAAGTTCTGAAAAGTTGTGGCAAAGTGCTGAAAAGTAGTGGCAAAGTACTGAGAAGTGTGTCAAAGTACAGAAAAGTTTTGGCAATGTGCTGAAAAGTAGTGGCAAAGTACTGAAAAGCAGTGGCAAAGTAGTGGCAAAGTACTGAAAAGTGTGGCAAAGTACTGAAAAGTTGTAGCAAAGTGCTGAAGAGTAGTGGCAAAGTACTGAAAAGTCTGGCAAAGTGCTGAAAAGTAGTGGCAAAGTAGTGAAAGGTGTGGCAAAGTACTGAAAAGCAGTAGCAAAGTACTGAAAAGCATTGGCAAAGTGCTGAAACGTGTGGCAAAGTACTGAAAAGTTGTTGCAAAGTTGTGGCAAAGCACTGAAATGTGTGGCAAAGTACTGAAAAGTTGTGGCAAAGTCGTGGCAAAGTACTGAAAAGTGTGGCAAGATACTGAAAAGTTGAGGCAAAGTACTGAAAAGTGTGGCAAAGTACTGAAAAGTTGTTGCAAAGTAGTGGCAAAGCACTTGAATGTGTGGCAAAGTACTGAAAAGTTGTGGCAAAGTGCTGAAAAGTAGTGGCAAAGTACTGAAAAGCAGTGGAAAAGTGCTGAAAAGTGTGGCAAAGTACTGACAATTTGTGGCAAAGTAGTGGCAAAGCACTGAAAAGTGTGGCAAATTTCTGAAAAGTTGTGGCAATGTGCTGAAAAGTAGTAGCAAAGTACTGAAAAGCAGTGGCAAAGTGCTGAAAAGTGTGGCAAAGTACTGACAAGTTGTGGCAAAGTAGTGGCAAAGTACTGAAAAGTGTGGCAAAGTACTGAAAAGTTGAGGCAAAGTGCTGAAAAGTGGTGGCAAACTAAAGAAAGGCAGTGGCAAATTGCTGAAAAGTGTGGCAAAGTACTGAAAAGTTGTGGCAAAGTCGTGGCAAAGTACTGAAAAGTGTGGCAAAGTACTGAAAAGTTGTGGCAAAGTTCTGAAAAGTTTGGCAAAGTACTGAAAAGTTGTTGCAAAATAGTGGCAAAGCACTTGAATGTGTGGCAAAGTACTGAAAAGTTGTGGCAAAGTCGTGGCAAAGTACTGAAAAGTGTGATAAAGTACTGAAAAGTTGTGGCAAAGTCGTGGCAAAGTACTGAAAAGTGTGGCAAAGTACTGAGAAGAGTGGCAAAGTTCTGAAAAGTTGTGGCAAAGTGCTGAAAAGTAGTGACAAAGTACTGAAACGTAGTGGCAAAGTGCTATAAAGTGTGGCAAAGTACTGACAAGTTGTGGCAAAGTAGTGGCAAAGCACTGAAAAGTGTGGCAAATTTCTGAAAAGTTGTGGCAATGTGCTGAAAAGTAGTAGCAAAGTACTGAAAAGCAGTGGCAAAGTGCTGAAAAGTGTGGCAAAGTACTGACAAGTTGTGGCAAAGTAGTGGCAAAGTACTGAAAAGTGTGGCAAAGTACTGAAAAGTTGAGGCAAAGTGCTGAAAAGTGGTGGCAAACTACTGAAAGGCAGTGGCAAATTGCTGAAAAGTGTGGCAAAGTACTGAAAAGTTGTGGCAAAGTGGTGGCAAAGTACTGAAAGGCAGTGGCAAATTGCTGAAAAGTGTGGCAAAGTACTGAAAAGTTGTGGCAAAGTGGTGGCAAAGTACTGAAAAGTGTGGCAAAGTACTGAAAAGTTGTGGCAACGGTCTGAAAAGTGTGGCAAAGTACTGAAAAGTTGTTGCAATGTAGTGGCAAAGCACTTGAATGTGTGGCAAAGTACTGAAAAGTTGTGGCAAAGTCGTGGCAAAGTACTGAAAAGTGTGGTAAAGTACTGAAAAGTTGAGGCAAAGTCGTGGCAAAGTTCTGAAAAGTGTGGCAAAGTACTGAGAAGAGTGGCAAAGTTCTGAAATGTTGTGGCAAAGTGCTGAAAAGTAGTGGTAAAGTACTGAAACGTAGTGGCAAAGTGCTAAAAAGTGTGGCAAAGTACTGACAAGTTGTGGCAAAGTAGTGGCAAAGCACTGAAAATGTGGCAAAGTACTGACAAATTGTGGCAAAGTGCTGAAAAGTAGTGGCAAAGTACTGAAAAGCAGTGGTAAAGTGCTGAAAAGTGTGGCAAAGTACTGACAAGTTGTGGCAAAGTAGTGGCAAAGTACTGAAAAGTGTGGCAAAGTACTGAAAAGTTGAGGCAAAGTGCTGAAAAGTGGTGGCAAACTACTGAAAAGCAGTGGCAAATTGCTGAAAAGTGTCGCAAAGTACTGAAAAGTTTTGGCAAAGTCGTGGCAAAGTACTGAAAAGTGTGGCAAAGTACTGAAAAGTTGTGGCAAAGTTCTGAAAAGTGTGGCAAAGTACTGAAAAGTTGTTGCAAAGTAGTGGCAAAGTACTGAAAAGTGTGGCAAAGTACTGAAAAGTTGTGGCAAAGTGGTGGCAAAGCACTGAAAAGTGTGGCAAAGTTCTGAAAAGTTGTGGCAAAGAGCTGAAAAGTAGTGGCAAAGTACTGAGAAGTGTGTCAAAGTACAGAAAAGTTGTGGCAATGTGCTGAAAAGTAGTGGCAAAGTACTGAAAAGCAGTGGCAAAGTGCTGAAAAGTGTGGCAAAGTACTGGAACGTTGTGGCAAAGTAGTGGCAAAGCACTGAAGTGTGTGGCAAAGTACTGAAAAGTTGTGGCAAAGTGCTGAAAAGTAGTGGCAAAGTACTGAAAAGTAGTGGCAAAGTGCTGGAATGTGTGGCAAAGTACTGAAAAGTTGTGGCAAAGTAGTGGCAAAGCACTAAAAAGTGTGGCAAAGTACTGAAAAGTAGTGGCAAACTACTGAAAAGCAGTGGTAAAGTGCTGAAAAGTGTGGCAAAGTACTGAAAAGTTGTGGCAAAGTAGTGGCAAAGCACTGAAAAGTGAGGCAAAGTACTGACAAATTGTGGCAAAGTGCTGAAAAGAAGTGGCAAACTAATGAAAAGCAGTGGCAAAGTGCTCAAAAGTGTGGCAAAGTACTGAAAAGTTGTGGCAAAGTGGTGGCAAAGCACTCAAAAGTGTGGCAAAGTACTGAAAAGTTGTGTCAAAATGCTGAAAAGTAGTGGCAAATACTGAGAAGTGTGTCAAAGTACAGAAAAGTTGTGGCAATGTGCTGAAAAGTAGTGGCAAAGTACTGAAAAGCAGTGGAAAAGTGCTGAAAAGTGTGGCAAAGTACTGACAAGTTGTGGCAAAGTAGTGGCAAAGCACTGAAATGTGTGGCAAATTACTGAAAAGTTGTGGCAATGTGCTGAAAAGTAGTGGCAAAGTACTGAGAAGTGTGTCAAAGTATAGAAAAGTTGTGGCAATGCGCAGAAAAGTAGTGGCAAAGTACTGAAAAGTGTGGCAAAGTACTGAAAAATTGTGGCAAAGTGCTGAAAAGTAGTGGCTGACTACTGAAAAGCAGTGGCAAAGTGCTCAAAAGTGTGGCAAAGTACTGAAAAGTTGAGGCAAAGTGGTGGCAAAGCACTGACAAATGTGGCAAAGTTCTGAAAAGTTGTGGCAAAGTGCTGAAAATTAGTGGCAAAGTAATGAGAAGTGTGTCAAAGTACAGTAAAGTTGTGGCAATGTGCTGAAAAGTAGTGGCAAAGTACTGAAAAGCAGTGGCAAAGTGCTGAAAAGTGTGGCAAAGTACTGGAACGTTGTGGCAAAGTATTGGCAAAGCACTGAAGTGTGTGGCAAAGTACTGAAAAGTTGTGGCAAAGTGCTGAAAAGTAGTGGCAAAGTACTGAAAAGTTCTGGCAAAGTGCTGGAAAGTGTGGCAAAGTACTGAAAAGTTGTGGCAAAGTAGTGGCAAACACTGAAAAGTGTGGCAAAGTACTGAAAAGTTGTCGCAAAGTGCTGAAAAGTAGTGGCAAACTACTGAAAAGCAGTGGTAAAGTGCTGAAAAGTGTGGCAAAGTACTGAAAAGTTGTGGCAAAGTAGTGGCAAAGCACTGAAAAGTGTGGCAAAGTAGTGAAAAATTGTGGCAAAGTGCTGAAAAGTAGTGGCAAACTACTGAAAAGCAGTGGCAAAGTGCTCAAAAGTGTGGCAAAGTACTGAAAAGTTGTGGCAAAGTGGTGGCAAAGCACTCAAAAGTGTGGCAAAGTACTGAAAAGTTGTGGCAAAGTGCTGAAAAATATTGGCAAAGTACTGAGAAGTGTGTCAAAGTACAGAAAAGTTGTGGCAATGTGCTGAAAAGTAGTGGCAAAGTACTGAAAAGTAGTGGAAAAGTGCTGAAAAGTGTGGCAAAGTACTGACAAGTTGTGGCAAAGTAGTGGCAAAGCACTGAAAAGTGTGGCAAATTACTGAAAAGTTGTGGCAATGTGCTAAAAAGTAGTGGCAAAGTACTGAAAAGCAGTGGCAAAGTGCTGAAAAGTGTGGCAAAGTACTGACAAGTTCTGGCAAAGTAGTGGCAAAGCACTGCAAAGTGTGGCAAAGTACTGAAAAGTTGAGGCAAAGTGCTGAAAAGTGGTGGCAAACTTCTGAAAAGCAGTGGCAAATTGCTGAAAAGTGTGGCAAAGTACTGAAAAGTTGTGGCAAAGTCATGGCAAAGTACTGAAAAGTGTGGCAAAGTACTGAAAAGTTGTAGCAAAGTGCTGAAGAGTAGTGGCAAAGTACTGAAAAGTGTGGCAAAGTGCTGAAAAGTAGTGGAAACGTAGTGAAAAGTGTGGCAAAGTACTGAAAAGCAGTAGCAAAGTACTGAGAAGCAGTGGCAAAGTGCTGAAACGTGTGGCAAAGTACTGAAAAGTTGTTGCAAAGTAGTGGCAAAGCACTGAAATGTGTGGCAAAGTACTGAAAAGTTGTGGCAAAGTCGTGGCAAAGTACTGAAAAGTGTGGCAAAGTACTGAAAAGTTGTGGCAAAGTGCTGAAAATTGTGGCAAAGTACTGAAAAGTTGTTGCAAAGTAGTGGCAAAGCACTTGAAAGTGTGGCAAATTACTGAAAAGTTGTGGCAAAGTCGTGGCAAAGTACTGAAAAGTGTGGCAAAGTACTGAAAAGTTGTGGCAAAATGCTGAAAAGTAGTGGCAAAGTACTGAGAAGAGTGGCAAAGTTCTGAAAAGTCGTGGCAAAGTACTGAAAAGTGTAGCAAAGTACTGAAAAGTGTGGCAAAGTACTGAAAAGTTGTAGCAAAGTCGTGGCAAAGTACTGAAAAGTATGGCAAAGTATTGAAAAGTTGTGGCAAAGTGCTGAAAAGTAGTGGCAAAGTACTGAAAAGTAGAGGCAAAGTGAAGAAAAGTGTGGTACAGTACTAAAAGTTGTGGCAAAGCACTGAAAAGTGTGGTAAAGTACTGAAAAATTGTGGCAAAGTGCAGAAAAGTAGTGGCAAACTACTGAAAAGCAGTGGCAAAGTGCTCAAAACTGTGGCAAAGTACTGAAAAGTTGTAGCAAAGTCGTGGCAAAGTACTGAAAAGTATGGCAAAGTACTGAAAAGTTGTGGCAAAGTGCTGAAAAGTAGTGGCAAAGTACTGAAAAATGTGGCAAAGTACTGAAAAGTTGTGGCAAAGTGCTGAAAAGTAATGGCAAAGTACTGAAAAGTAGTGGCAAAGTGAAGAAAAGTGTGGCACAGTACTGAAAAGTTGTGGCAAACTACTGAAATATGTGGCAAAGTAATGAAAAGTTGTGGCAAAGTGCTGAAAAGTAGTGGCAAAGTACTGAAAAGTTGTGGCAAAGTGCTGAAAAGTAGTTGCAAATACAGAGAAGTGTGGCAAAGTTCTGAAAAGATGTGGCAAAGTGCTGAAAAGTAGTGGCAAAGTACTGAAAAGTAGTGGCAAAGTGCTGAAAAGTGTGGCAAAGTACTGACAAGTTGTGGCAAAGTAGTGGCAAAGCACTTGAATGTGTGGCAAAGTACTGAAAAGTTGTGGCAAAGTCGTGGCAAAGTACTGAAAAGTGTGGCAAAGTACTGAAAAGTTGTGGCAAAGTGCTGAAAAGTAGTGGCAAAGTACTGAAAAGCAGTGGAAAAGTGCTGAAAAGTGTGGCAAAGTACTGAAAAGTTGTGGCAAAGTCGTGGCAAAGTACTGAAAAGTGTGGCAAAGTACTGAAAAGTTGTGGCAAAGTGCTGAAAATTGTGGCAAAGTACTGAAAAGTTGTTGCAAAGTAGTGGCAAAGCACTTGAAAGTGTGGCAAATTACTGAAAAGTTGTGGCAAAGTCGTGGCAAAGTACTGAAAAGTGTGGCAAAGTACTGAAAAGTTGTGGCAAAATGCTGAAAAGTAGTGGCAAAGTACTGAGAAGAGTGGCAAAGTTCTGAAAAGTCGTGGCAAAGTACTGAAAAGTGTAGCAAAGTACTGAAAAGTGTGGCAAAGTACTGAAAAGTTGTAGCAAAGTCGTGGCAAAGTACTGAAAAGTATGGCAAAGTATTGAAAAGTTGTGGCAAAGTGCTGAAAAGTAGTGGCAAAGTACTGAAAAGTAGAGGCAAAGTGAAGAAAAGTGTGGTACAGTACTAAAAGTTGTGGCAAAGCACTGAAAAGTGTGGTAAAGTACTGAAAAATTGTGGCAAAGTGCAGAAAAGTAGTGGCAAACTACTGAAAAGCAGTGGCAAAGTGCTCAAAACTGTGGCAAAGTACTGAAAAGTTGTAGCAAAATCGTGGCAAAGTACTGAAAAGTATGGCAAAGTACTGAAAAGTTGTGGCAAAGTGCTGAAAAGTAGTGGCAAAGTACTGAAAAATGTGGCAAAGTACTGAAAAGTTGTGGCAAAGTGCTGAAAAGTAATGGCAAAGTACTGAAAAGTAGTGGCAAAGTGAAGAAAAGTGTGGCACAGTACTGAAAAGTTGTGGCAAACTACTGAAATATGTGGCAAAGTAATGAAAAGTTGTGGCAAAGTGCTGAAAAGTAGTGGCAAAGTACTGAAAAGTTGTGGCAAAGTGCTGAAAAGTAGTTGCAAATACTGAGAAGTGTGGCAAAGTTCTGAAAAGATGTGGCAAAGTGCTGAAAAGTAGTGGCAAAGTACTGAAAAGTAGTGGCAAAGTGCTGAAAAGTGTGGCAAAGTACTGACAAGTTGTGGCAAAGTAGTGGCAAAGCACTTGAATGTGTGGCAAAGTACTGAAAAGTTGTGGCAAAGTCGTGGCAAAGTACTGAAAAGTGTGGCAAAGTACTGAAAAGTTGTGGCAAAGTGCTGAAAAGTAGTGGCAAAGTACTGAAAAGCAGTGGAAAAGTGCTGAAAAGTGTGGCAAAGTACTGACAAGTTGTGGCAAAGTACTGACAAAGCACTGAAAAGTGTGGCAAATTACTGAAAAGTTGTGGCAATGTGCTGAAAAGTAGTGGCAAAGTACTGAAAAGCAGTGGCAAAGTGCTGAAAAGTGTGGCAAAGTACTGAAAAGCAGTGGAAAAGTGCTGAAAAGTGTGGCAAAGTACTGGAACGTTGTGGCAAAGTAGTGGCAAAGCACTGAAGTGTGTGGCAAAGTACTGAAAAGTTGTTGTAAAGTAGTGGCAAAGTACTGAAAAGTGTGGCAAAGTACTGAAATGTTGTGGCAAGTGCTGAAAACTAGTGGCAAAGTACTGAGAAGAGTGGCAAAGTGCTAAAAAGTGTGGCAAAGTACTGAAAAGTTGTGGCAAAGTGGTGGCAAAGCACTGAAAAGTGTGGCAAAGTTCTGAAAAGTTGTGGCAAAGTGCTGAAAAGTAGTGGCAAAGTACTGAGAAGTGTGTCAAAGTACAGAAAAGTTGTGGCAATGTGCTGAAAAGTAGTGGTAAAGTACTGAAAAGCAGTGGCAAAGTGCTGAAAAGTGTGGCAAAGTACTGGAACGTTGTGGCAAAGTAGTGGCAAAGCACTGAAGTGTGTGGCAAAGTACTGAAAAGTTGTGGCAAAGTGCTGAAAAGTAGTGACAAAGTACTGAAAAGTAGTGGCAAAGTGCTGGAATGTGTGGCAAAGTACTGAAAAGTTGTGGCAAAGTAGTGGCAAAGCACTAAAAAGTGTGGCAAAGTACTGAAAAGTAGTGGCAAACTACTGAAAAGCAGTGGTAAAGTGCTGAAAAGTGTGGCAAAGTACTGAAAAGTTGTGGCAAAGTAGTGGCAAAGCACTGAAAAGTGTGGCAAAGTACTGACAAATTGTGGCAAAGTGCTGAAAAGAAGTGGCAAACTAATGAAAAGCAGTGGCAAAGTGCTCAAAAGTGTGGCAAAGTACTGAAAAGTTGTGGCAAAGTGGTGGCAAAGCACTCAAAAGTGTGGCAAAGTACTGAAAAGTTGTGGCAAAGTGCTGAAAAGTGTGGCAAAGTACTGATAAGTTGTGGCAAAGTAGTGGCAAAGCACTGAAATGTGTGGCAAATTACTGAAAAGTTGTGGCAATGTGCTGAAAAGTAATGGCAATGTACTGAGAAGTGTGTCAAAGTATAGAAAAGTTGTGGCAATGTGCAGAAAAGTAGTGGCAAAGTACTGAAAAGTGTGGCAAAGTACTGAAAATTTGTGGCAAAGTGCTGAAAAGTAGTGGCTAACTACTGAAAAGCAGTGGCAAAGTGCTCAAAAGTGTGGCAAAGTACTGAAAAGTTGTGGCAAAGTGGTGGCAAAGCACTGAAAAGTGTGGCAAAGTTCTGAAAAGTTGTGGCAAAGTGCTGAAAAGTAGTGGCAAAGTACTGAGAAGTGTGTCAAAGTACAGTAAAGTTGTGGCAATGTGCTGAAAAGTAGTGGCAAAGTACTGAAAAGCAGTGGCAAAGTGCTGAAAAGTGTGGCAAAGTACTGGAACGTTGTGGCAAAGTATTGGCAAAGCACTGAAGTGTGTGGCAAAGTACTGAAAAGTTGTGGCAAAGTGCTGAAAAGTAGTGGCAAAGTACTGAAAAGTAGTGGCAAAGTGCTGGAAAGTGTGGCAAAGTACTGAAAAGTTGTGGCAATGTGCTGAAAAGTAGTGGCAAAGTACTGAAAAGTAGTGGAAAAGTGCTGAAAAGTGTGGCAAAGTACTGACAAGTTGTGGCAAAGTAGTGGCAAAGCACTGAAAAGTGTGGCAAATTACTGAAAAGTTGTGGCAATGTGCTGAAAAGTAGTGGCAAAGTACTGAAAAGCAGTGGCAAAGTGCTGAAAAGTGTGGCAAAGTACTGACAAGTTCTGGCAAAGTAGAGGCAAAGCACTAAAAAGTGTGGCAAAGTACTGAAAAGTTGAGGCAAAGTGCTGAAAAGTGGTGGCAAACTACTGAAAAGCAGTGGCAAATTGCTGAAAAGTGTGGCAAAGTACTGAAAAGTTGTGGCAAAGTCGTGGCAAAGTACTGAAAAGTGTGGCAAAGTACTGAAAAGTTGTAGCAAAGTGCTGAAGAGTAGTGGCAAAGTACTGAAAAGTGTGGCAAAGTGCTGAAAAGTAGTGGAAACGTAGTGAAAAGTGTGGCAAAGTACTGAAAAGCAGTAGCAAAGTACTGAGAAGCAGTGGCAAAGTGCTGAAACGTGTGGCAAAGTAATGAAAAGTTGTTGCAAAGTAGTGGCAAAGCACTGAAATGTGTGGCAAAGTACTGAAAAGTTGTGGCAAAGTCGTGGCAAAGTACTGAAAAGTGTGGCAAAGTACTGAAAAGTTGTGGCAAAGTGCTGAAAAGTGTGGCAAAGTACTGAAAAGTTGTTGCAAAGTAGTGGCAAAGCACTTGAAAGTGTGGCAAATTACTGAAAAGTTGTGGCAAAGTCGTGGCAAAGTACTGAAAAGTGTGGCAAAGTACTGAAAAGTTGTGGCAAAATGCTGAAAAGTAGTGGCAAAGTACTGAGAAGAGTGGCAAAGTTCTGAAAAGTCGTGGCAAAGTACTGAAAAGTGTAGCAGAGTACTGAGAAGTGTGGCAAAGTACTGAAAAGTTGTAGCAAAGTCGTGGCAAAGTACTGAAAAGTGTGGCAAATTACTGAAAAGTTGTGGCAATGTGCTGAAAAGTAGTGGCAAAGTACTGAAAAGCAGTGGCAAAGTGCTGAAAAGTGTGGCAAAGTACTGACAAGTTCTGGCAAAGTAGTGGCAAAGCACTAAAAAGTGTGGCAAAGTACTGAAAAGTTGAGGCAAAGTGCTGAAAAGTGGTGGCAAACTACTGAAAAGCAGTGGCAAATTGCTGAAAAGTGTGGCAAAGTACTGAAAAGTTGTGGCAAAGTCGTGGCAAAGTACTGAAAAGTGTGGCAAAGTACTGAAAAGTTGTAGCAAAGTGCTGAAGAGTAGTGGCAAAGTACTGAAAAGTGTGGCAAAGTGCTGAAAAGTAGTGGAAACGTAGTGAAAAGTGTGGCAAAGTACTGAAAAGCAGTAGCAAAGTACTGAGAAGCAGTGGCAAAGTGCTGAAACGTGTGGCAAAGTACTGAAAAGTTGTGGCAAAGTCGTGGCAAAGTACTGAAAAGTGTGGCAAAGTACTGAAAAGTTGTGGCAAAGTGCTGAAAAGTGTGGCAAAGTACTGAAAAGTTGTTGCAAAGTAGTGGCAAAGCACTTGAATGTGTGGCAAAGTACTGAAAAGTTGTGGCAAAGTCGTGGCAAAGTACTGAAAAGTGTGGCAAAGTACTGAAAAGTTGTGGCAAAATGCTGAAAAGTAGTGGCAAAGTACTGCGAAGAGTGGCAAAGTTCTGAAAAGTCGTGGCAAAGTACTGAAAAGTGTAGCAGAGTACTGAGAAGTGTGGCAAAGTACTGAAAAGTTGTAGCAAAGTCGTGGCAAAGTACTGAAAAGTATGGCAAAGTATTGAAAAGTTGTGGCAAAGTGCTGAAAAGTAGTGGCAAAGTACTGAAAAGTAGAGGCAAAGTGAAGAAAAGTGTGGTACAGTACTAAAAGTTGTGGCAAAGCACTGAAAAGTGTGGCGAAGTTCTGAAAAGTTGTGGCAAAGTGCTGAAAAGTAGTGGCAAAGTACTGAGAAGTGTGTCAAAGTACAGAAAAGTTGTGGCAATGTGCTGAAAAGTAGTGGCAAAGTACTGAAAAGCAGTGGCAAAGTGCTGAAAAGTGTGGCAAAGTACTGGAACGTTGTGGCAAAGTAGTGGCAAAGCACTGAAGTGTGTGGCAAAGTACTGAAAAGTTGTGGCAAAGTGCTGAAAAGTAGTGGCAAAGTACTGAAAAGTAGTGGCAAAGTGCTGGAATGTGTGGCAAAGTACTGAAAAGTTGTGGCAAAGTAGTGGCAAAGCACCAAAAAGTGTGGCAAAGTACTGAAAAGTAGTGGCAAACTAATGAAAAGCAGTGGTAAAGTGCTGAAAAGTGTGGCAAAGTACTGAAAAGTTGTGGCAAAGTAGTGGCAAAGTACTGACAAATTGTGGCAAAGTACTGAAAAGAAGTGGCAAACTAATGAAAAGCAGTGGCAAAGTGCTCAAAAGTGTGGCAAAGTACTGAAAAGTTGTGGCAAAGTAGTGGCAAAGCACTCAAAAGTGTGGCAAAGTACTGAAAAGTTGTGGCAAAGTGCTGAAAAGTAGTGGCAAATACTGAGAAGTGTGTCAAAGTACAGAAAAGTTGTGGCAATGTGCTGAAAAGTAGTGGCAAAGTACTGAAAAGCAGTGGAAAAGTGCTGAAAAGTGTGGCAAAGTACTGAAAAGTTGTGGCAAAGTGCTGAAAAGTGTGGCAAAGTACTGAAAATTTGTTGCAAAGTAGTGGCAAAGCACTTGAATGTGTGGCAAAGTACTGAAAAGTTGTGGCAAAGTCGTGGCAAAGTACTGAAAAGTGTGGCAAAGTACTGAAAAGTTGTGGCAAAATGCTGAAAAGTAGTGGCAAAGTACTGCGAAGAGTGGCAAAGTTCTGAAAAGTCGTGGCAAAGTACTGAAAAGTGTAGCAGAGTACTGAGAAGTGTGGCAAAGTACTGAAAAGTTGTAGCAAAGTCGTGGCAAAGTACTGAAAAGTATGGCAAAGTATTGAAAAGTTGTGGCAAAGTGCTGAAAAGTAGTGGCAAAGTACTGAAAAGTAGAGGCAAAGTGAAGAAAAGTGTGGTACAGTACTAAAAGTTGTGGCAAAGCACTGAAAAGTGTGGCGAAGTTCTGAAAAGTTGTGGCAAAGTGCTGAAAAGTAGTGGCAAAGTACTGAGAAGTGTGTCAAAGTACAGAAAAGTTGTGGCAATGTGCTGAAAAGTAGTGGCAAAGTACTGAAAAGCAGTGGCAAAGTGCTGAAAAGTGTGGCAAAGTACTGGAACGTTGTGGCAAAGTAGTGGCAAAGCTGAAGTGTGTGGCAAAGTACTGAAAAGTTGTGGCAAAGTGCTGAAAAGTAGTGGCAAAGTACTGAAAAGTAGTGGCAAAGTGCTGGAATGTGTGGCAAAGTACTGAAAAGTTGTGGCAAAGTGATGAAAAGTAGTGGCAAATACTGAGAAGTGTGTCAAAGTACAGAAAAGTTGTGGCAATGTGCTGAAAAGTAGTGGCAAAGTACTGAAAAGCAGTGGAAAAGTGCTGAAAAGTGTGGCAAAGTACTGAAAAGTTGTGGCAAAGTGCTGAAAAGTGTGGCAAAGTACTGAAAATTTGTTGCAAAGTAGTGGCAAAGCACTTGAATGTGTGGCAAAGTACTGAAAAGTTGTGGCAAAGTCGTGGCAAAGTACTGAAAAGTGTGGCAAAGTACTGAAAAGTTGTGGCAAAATGCTGAAAAGTAGTGGCAAAGTACTGCGAAGAGTGGCAAAGTTCTGAAAAGTCGTGGCAAAGTACTGAAAAGTGTAGCAGAGTACTGAGAAGTGTGGCAAAGTACTGAAAAGTTGTAGCAAAGTCGTGGCAAAGTACTGAAAAGTATGGCAAAGTATTGAAAAGTTGTGGCAAAGTGCTGAAAAGTAGTGGCAAAGTACTGAAAAGTAGAGGCAAAGTGAAGAAAAGTGTGGTACAGTACTAAAAGTTGTGGCAAAGCACTGAAAAGTGTGGCGAAGTTCTGAAAAGTTGTGGCAAAGTGCTGAAAAGTAGTGGCAAAGTACTGAGAAGTGTGTCAAAGTACAGAAAAGTTGTGGCAATGTGCTGAAAAGTAGTGGCAAAGTACTGAAAAGCAGTGGAAAAGTGCTGAAAAGTGCGGCAAAGTACTGACAAGTTGTGGCAAAGTAGTGGCAAAGCACTGAAATGTGTGGCAAATTACTGAAAAGTTGTGGCAATGTGCTGAAAAGTAGTGGCAAAGTACTGAGAAGTGTGTCAAAGTATAGAAAAGTTGTGGCAATGTGCAGAAAAGTAGTGGCAAAGTACTGAAAAGTGTGGCAAAGTACTGAAAAATTGTGGCAAAGTGCTGAAAAGTAGTGGCTAACTACTGAAAAGCAGTGGCAAAGTGCTCAAAAGTGTGGCAAAGTGCTGAAAAGTTGTGGCAAAGTGGTGGCAAAGCACTGAAAAGTGTGGCAAAGTTCTGAAAAGTTGTGGCAAAGTGCTGAAAAGTAGTGGCAAAGTACTGAGAAGTGTGTCAAAGTACAGTAAAGTTGTGGCAATGTGCTGAAAAGTAGTGGCAAAGTAATGAAAAGCAGTGGCAAAGTGCTGAAAAGTGTGGCAAAGTACTGGAACGTTGTGGCAAAGTATTGGCAAAGCACTGAAGTGTGTGGCAAAGTACTGAAAAGTTGTGGCAAAGCGCTGAAAAGTAGTGGCAAAGTACTGAAAAGTAGTGGCAAAGTGCTGGAAAGTGTGGCAAAGTACTGAAAAGTTGTGGCAAAGTAGTGGCAAACACTGAAAAGTGTGGCAAAGTACTGAAAAGTTGTCGCAAAGTGCTGAAAAGTAGTGGCAAACTACTGAAAAGCAGTGGTAAAGTGCTGAAAAGTGTGGCAAAGTACTGAAAAGTTGTGGCAAAGTAGTGGCAAAGCACTGAAAAGTGTGGCAAAGTACTGAAAAATTGTGGCAAAGTGCTGAAAAGTAGTGGCAAACTACTGAAAAGCAGTGGCAAAGTGCTGAAAAGTAGTGGCAAAGTACTGAGAAGTGTGTCAAAGTACAGTAAAGTTGTGGCAATGTGCTGAAAAGTAGTGACAAAGTAATGAAAAGCAGTGGCAAAGTGCTGAAAAGTGTGGCAAAGTACTGGAACGTTGTGGCAAAGTATTGGCAAAGCACTGAAGTGTGTGGCAAAGTACTGAAAAGTTGTGGCAAAGTGCTGAAAAGTAGTGGCAAAGTACTGAAAAGTAGTGGCAAAGTGCTGGAAAGTGTGGCAAAGTACTGAAAAGTTGTAGCAAAGTAGTGGCAAAGCACCAAAAAGTGTGGCAAAGTACTGAAAAGTAGTGGCAAACTAATGAAAAGCAGTGGTAAAGTGCTGAAAAGTGTGGCAAAGTACTGAAAAGTTGTGGCAAAGTAGTGGCAAAGTACTGACAAATTGTGGCAAAGTACTGAAAAGAAGTGGCAAACTAATGAAAAGCAGTGGCAAAGTGCTCAAAAGTGTGGCAAAGTACTGAAAATTTGTGGCAAAGTGGTGGCAAAGCACTCAAAAGTGTGGCAAAGTACTGAAAAGTTGTGGCAAAGTGCTGAAAAGTAGTGGCAAATACTGAGAAGTGTGTCAAAGTACAGAAAAGTTGTGGCAATGTGCTGAAAAGTAGTGGCAAAGTACTGAAAAGCAGTGGAAAAGTGCTGAAAAGTGTGGCAAAGTACTGACAAGTTGTGGCAAAGTAGTGGCAAAGCACTGAAATGTGTGGCAAATTACTGAAAAGTTGTTGCAATGTGCTGAAAAGTAGTGGCAAAGTACTGAGAAGTGTGTCAAAGTATAGAAAAGTTGTGGCAATGTGCAGAAAAGTAGTGGCAAAGTACTGAAAAGTGTGGCAAAGTACTGAAAAATTGTGGCAAAGTGCTGAAAAGTAGTGGCTAACTACTGAAAAGCAGTGGCCAAGTGCTCAAAAGTGTGGCAAAGTGCTGAAAAGTTGTGGCAAAGTGGTGGCAAAGCACTGAAAAGTGTGGCAAAGTTCTGAAAAGTTGTGGCAAAGTTCTGAAAAGTAGTGGCAAAGTACTGAGAAGTGTGTCAAAGTACAGTAAAGTTGTGGCAATGTGCTGAAAAGTAGTGGCAAAGTAATGAAAAGCAGTGGCAAAGTGCTGAAAAGTGTGGCAAAGTACTGGAACGTTGTGGCAAAGTATTGGCAAAGCACTGAAGTGTGTGGCAAAGTACTGAAAAGTTGTGGCAAAGTGCTGAAAAGTAGTGGCAAAGTACTGAAAAGTAGTGGCAAAGTGCTGGAAAGTGTGGCAAAGTACTGAAAAGTTGTGGCAAAGTAGTGGCAAACACTGAAAAGTGTGGCAAAGTACTGAAAAGTTGTCGCAAAGTGCTGAAAAGTAGTGGCAAACTACTGAAAAGCAGTGGTAAAGTGCTGAAAAGTGTGGCAAAGTACTGAAAAGTTGTGGCAAAGTAGTGGCAAAGCACTGAAGTGTGTGGCAAAGTACTGAAAAGTTGTGGCAAAGTGCTGAAAAGTAGTGGCAAAGTACTGAAAAATTGTGGCAAAGTGCTGAAAAGTAGTGGCAAACTACTGAAAAGCAGTGGCAAAGTGCTCAAAAGTGTGGCAAAGTACTGACAAGTTGTGGCAAAGTGGTGGCAAAGCACTCAAAAGTGTGGCAAAGTACTGAAAAGTTGTGGCAAAGTGCTGAAAAATATTGGCAAAGTACTGAGAAGTGTGTCAAAGTACAGAAAAGTTGAGGCAATGTGTTGAAAAGTAGTGGCAAAGTAGTGAAAAGTAGTGGAAAAGTGCTGAAAAGTGTGGCAAAGTACTGACAAGTTGTGGCAAAGTAGTGGCAAAGCACTGAAAAGTGTGGCAAATTACTGAAAAGTTGTGGCAATGTGCTGAAAAGTAGTGGCAAAGTACTGAAAAGCAGTGGCAAAGTGCTGAAAAGTGTGGCAAAGTACTGACAAGTTCTGGCAAAGTAGTGGCAAAGCACTGAAAAGTGTGGCAAAGTACTGAAAAGTTGAGGCAAAGTGCTGAAAAGTGGTGGCAAACTACTGAAAAGCAGTGGCAAATTGCTGAAAAGTGTGGCAAAGTACTGAAAAGTTGTGGCAAAGTCGTGGCAAAGTACTGAAAAGTGTGGCAAAGTACTGAAAAGTTGTAGCAAAGTGCTGAATAGTAGTGGCAAAGTACTGAAAAGTGTGGCAAAGTGCTGAAAAGTAGTGGAAACGTAGTGAAAAGTGTGGCAAAGTACTGAAAAGCAGTAGCAAAGTACTGAGAAGCAGTGGCAAAGTGCTGAAACGTGTGGCAAAGTACTGAAAAGTTGTTGCAAAGTAGTGGCAAAGCACTGAAATGTGTGGCAAAGTACTGAAAAGTTGTGGCAAAGTCGTGGCAAAGTACTGAAAAGTGTGGCAAAGTACTGAAAAGTTGTGGCAAAGTGCTAAAAAGTGTGGCAAAGTACTGAAAAGTTGTTGCAAAGTAGTGGCAAAGCACTTGAATGTGTGGCAAAGTACTGAAAAGTTGTGGCAAAGTCGTGGCAAAGTACTGAAAAGTGTGGCAAAGTACTGAAAAGTTGTGGCAAAATGCTGAAAAGTAGTGGCAAAGTACTGAGAAGAGTGGCAAAGTTCTGAAAAGTCGTGGCAAAGTACTGAAAAGTGTAGCAAAGTACTGAAAAGTGTGGCAAAGTACTGAAAAGTTGTAGCAAAGTCGTGGCAAAGTACTGAAAAGTATGGCAAAGTATTGAAAAGTTCTGGGAAAGTGCTGAAAAGTAGTGGCAAAGTACTGAAAAGTAGAGGCAAAGTGAAGAAAAGTGTGGTACAGTACTAAAAGTTGTGGCAAAGCACTGAAAAGTGTGGTAAAGTACTGAAAAATTGTGGCAAAGTGCAGAAAAGTAGTGGCAAACTACTGAAAAGCAGTGGCAAAGTGCTCAAAACTGTGGCAAAGTACTGAAAAGTTGTAGCAAAGTCGTGGCAAAGTACTGAAAAGTATGGCAAAGCACTCAAAAGTGTGGCAAAGTACTGAAAAGTTGTGGCAAAGTGCTGAAAAATATTGGCAAAGTACTGAGAAGTGTGTCAAAGTACAGAAAAGTTGTGGCAATGTGCTGAAAAGTAGTGGCAAAGTACTGAAAAGTAGTGGAAAAGTGCTGAAAAGTGTGGCAAAGTACTGACAAGTTGTGGCAAAGTAGTGGCAAAGCACTGAAAAGTGTGGCAAATTACTGAAAAGTTGTGGCAATGTGCTGAAAAGTAGTGGCAAAGTACTGAAAAGCAGTGGCAAAGTGCTGAAAAGTGTGGCAAAGTACTGACAAGTTCTGGCAAAGTAGTGGCAAAGCACTGAAAAGTGTGGCAAAGTACTGAAAAGTTGAGGCAAAGTGCTGAAAAGTGGTGGCAAACTACTGAAAAGCAGTGGCAAATTGCTGAAAAGTGTGGCAAAGTACTGAAAAGTTGTGGCAAAGTCGTGGCAAAGTACTGAAAAGTGTGGCAAAGTACTGAAAAGTAGTAGCAAAGTGCTGAAGAGTAGTGGCAAAGTACTGAAAAGTAGTGGAAAAGTGCTGAAAAGTGTGGCAAAGTACTGACAAGTTGTGGCAAAGTAGTGGCAAAGCACTGAAAAGTGTGGCAAATTACTGAAAAGTTGTGGCAATGTGCTGAAAAGTAGTGGCAAAGTACTGAAAAGCAGTGGCAAAGTGCTGAAAAGTGTGGCAAAGTACTGACAAGTTCTGGCAAAGTAGTGGCAAAGCACTGAAAAGTGTGGCAAAGTACTGAAAAGTTGAGGCAAAGTGCTGAAAAGTGGTGGCAAACTACTGAAAAGCAGTGGCAAATTGCTGAAAAGTGTGGCAAAGTAGTGAAAAGTTGTGGCAAAGTCGTGGCAAAGTACTGAAAAGTGTGGCAAAGTACTGAAAAGTTGTAGCAAAGTGCTGAATAGTAGTGGCAAAGTACTGAAAAGTGTGGCAAAGTGCTGAAAAGTAGTGGAAACGTAGTGAAAAGTGTGGCAAAGTACTGAAAAGCAGTAGCAAAGTACTGAGAAGCAGTGGCAAAGTGCTGAAACGTGTGGCAAAGTACTGAAAAGTTGTTGCAAAGTAGTGGCAAAGCACTGAAATGTGTGGCAAAGTACTGAAAAGTTGTGGCAAAGTCGTGGCAAAGTACTGAAAAGTGTGGCAAAGTACTGAAAAGTTGTGGCAAAGTGCTAAAAAGTGTGGCAAAGTACTGAAAAGTTGTTGCAAAGTAGTGGCAAAGCACTTGAATGTGTGGCAAAGTACTGAAAAGTTGTGGCAAAGTCGTGGCAAAGTACTGAAAAGTGTGGCAAAGTACTGAAAAGTTGTGGCAAAATGCTGAAAAGTAGTGACAAAGTACTGAGAAGAGTGGCAAAGTTCTGAAAAGTCGTGGCAAAGTACTGAAAAGTGTAGCAAAGTACTGAAAAGTGTGGCAAAGTACTGAAAAGTTGTAGCAAAGTCGTGGCAAAGTACTGAAAAGTATGGCAAAGTATTGAAAAGTTGTGGCAAAGTGCTGAAAAGTAGTGGCAAAGTACTGAAAAGTAGAGGCAAAGTGAAGAAAAGTGTGGTACAGTACTAAAAGTTGTGGCAAAGCACTGAAAAGTGTGGTAAAGTACTGAAAAATTGTGGCAAAGTGCAGAAAAGTAGTGGCAAACTACTGAAAAGCAGTGGCAAAGTGCTCAAAACTGTGGCAAAGTACTGAAAAGTTGTAGCAAAGTCGTGGCAAAGTACTGAAAAGTATGGCAAAGCACTCAAAAGTGTGGCAAAGTACTGAAAAGTTGTGGCAAAGTGCTGAAAAATATTGGCAAAGTACTGAGAAGTGTGTCAAAGTACAGAAAAGTTGTGGCAATGTGCTGAAAAGTAGTGGCAAAGTACTGAAAAGTAGTGGAAAAGTGCTGAAAAGTGTGGCAAAGTACTGACAAGTTGTGGCAAAGTAGTGGCAAAGCACTGAAAAGTGTGGCAAATTACTGAAAAGTTGTGGCAATGTGCTGAAAAGTAGTGGCAAAGTACTGAAAAGCAGTGGCAAAGTGCTGAAAAGTGTGGCAAAGTACTGACAAGTTCTGGCAAAGTAGTGGCAAAGCACTGAAAAGTGTGGCAAAGTACTGAAAAGTTGAGGCAAAGTGCTGAAAAGTGGTGGCAAACTACTGAAAAGCAGTGGCAAATTGCTGAAAAGTGTGGCAAAGTACTGAAAAGTTGTGGCAAAGTCGTGGCAAAGTACTGAAAAGTGTGGCAAAGTACTGAAAAGTTGTAGCTTTGCAGTACTGTACCACTACTTTGCCGTACTTTGCCACTACTTTGCAGTACTTTGTCACTACTTTGCCGTACTTTGTCAATACTTTGCCGTATTTTGCCACTACTTAGCAGTACTTTGCAGTACTTTTTATTCCTTTGCCATACTTTGCCACTAATTTGCCACTAATTTGCCACTACTTTGCCACTACTTTGCAACTGTTTTGCCATACTCGCCACTATTTTGCCGTACTTTGCCACTAGTTTGCCGTACTTTGCCACTGCTTTGCCGTACTTTGCCACTGCTTTGCAGTACTTTTCCACTATTTGCGGTACTTTGCCGTACTTTGCCACTACTTTGCATTACTTTGCCGTACGTTGCCATTACTTTGACGTACATTGCCACTATGTTGCCATACTTTGCTACTACTTGCCTTCTTTGCCTCTACTTTGCCGTACTTTTTCACTACTTTGCCATAGTTTGCCACGACTTTGCCGTACTTTTCC
>NW_028188705.1:0-71194 GCF_978046115.1 Saccoglossus kowalevskii
TGAAAAGTTTTGTCAAAATGCTGAAAAGTAGTGGCAAAGTACTGAAAAGTGTAGCAAAGTACTGAAAAGTTGTAGCAAAGTGCTGAAAAGCCTTCACAAAGTACTGAAAAGTGTGGCAAAGTACTGAAAAGTTGTGGCAATGTGCTGAAAAGTAGTGGCAAAGTACTGAAAAGTAGTGGCAAAGTGCTGAAAAGTGTGGCAAAGTACTTAAAAGTTGTGGCAAAGTGCTGAAATATAGTGGCAAAGTACTGAAAAATTGTGGCAATGTACTGAAAGGCAGTGGCGAAGTGCTGAAAAGTAGTGGCAAAGTACTGAAAAAGTGTGGCAAAGTACTGAAAAGTTGTGGCAAAGTGCTGAAAAGTTGTGGCAAAGTATTGAAAAGCAGTGACAAAGTACTGAAAAGTGTGGCAAAGTACTGAAAAATTGTGGCAAAGTACTGAAAAGTTGTTGCAAAGTGCTGAAAAGTAGTGGCAAAGTACTGAAAAGTGTGGCAAAGTACTGAAAAGTTGTGGCAAAGTGCTGAAAAGTAGAGGCAAAGTACTGGAAAGTTGCGGCAAAGTGCTGAAAAGTGTGGCAAAGTACTGAAAAGTAGTGGCAAAGTACTGAAAAGTGTGGCAAAGTACTGAAATGTTGTGGCAAAGTGCTGAAAAGTAGAGGCAAAGTACTGAAAAGTGTGGCAAAGTACTGAAAAGTTGTTGCAAAGTGCTGAAAAGTGTGGCAAAGTACTGAAAAGTTGTGGCAAAGTGCTGAAAAGTAGTGGCAAAGTACTGAAAAGTGTGGCAAAGTCCTGAAAAGTGTGGCCAAGTACTGAAAAATTGTGGCAAAGTGCTGAAAAGTAGTGGCAAAGTAGTGAAAAGTAGTGGCAAAGTAGTGAAAATTTGTGGCAAAGTGTTGAAAAGAAGTGGCAAAGTACTGAAAAGTGTGGCAAAGTCCTGAAAAGTGTGGCCAAGTACTGAAAAGTTGTGGCAAAGTGCTGAAAAGTAGTGACGAAGTACTGAAAAGTGTGGCAAAGTCCTGAAAAGTGTGGCCAAGTACTGAAAAGTTGTGGCAAAGTGCTGAAAAGTAGTGGCAAAGTAGTGAAAAGTAGTGTCAAAGTAGTGACAATTTGTGGGAAAGTGTTGAAAAGAAGTGGCAAAGTACTGAAAAGTGTGGCCAAGTACTGAAAAGTTGTGGCAAAGTGCTGAAAAGTAGTGACAAAGTACTGAAAAGCAGTGACAAAGTGTTGAAAAGTGTGGCAAAGTGATGAAAAGTAGTGGCAAAGTAGTGAAAATTTGTGGCAAAGTGTTGAAAAGTAGTGGCAAAGTACTGAAAAGTGTTGCAAAGTACTGAAAAGTTGTGGCAAAGTGCTGAAAAGTTGTGGCAAAGTACTGAAAAGCAGTGACAAAGTACTGAAAAGTGTGGCAAAGTACTGAAAAGTTGTGGCAAAGTACTGACAAGTTGTGGCAATGATCTGAAAATTAGTGGCAAAGTACTGAAAAGCAGTTGCAAAATACTGAAAATGGTGGCAAAGTACTGCAAAGTTGTGGCAAAGTCATGGCATAGTACTGAACAAGTGTGGGCAACGTACAGAAAAGTTGTGGCAAAGTGCTGAAAAGTAGTGGCAAAGTACTGAAAAGTTGTGGCAAATGCTTGGAAAAGTACTGAAAAGTGTGGCAAGGTACTGAAAAGTGTGGCAAAGTACTGAAAAATTGTGGCAAAGTCGTGGCAAAGTACTGAAAAGTGTGGCAAAGTACTGAAAAGTTGTGACGAAGTTCTGAAAAGTAGTGGCAAAGTACTGAAAGGTAGTGGCAAAGTGCTGAAAAGTTGTGGCAAAGTACTGAAAAGTTGTGGCAAATTCTTGGAAAAGTACTGAAAAGTGTGGCAAAGTACTGAAAAGTGTGGCAAAGTACTGAAAAGTTGTGGCAAAGTCGTGGCAAAGTACTGAAAAGTGTGGCAAAGTACTGAAAAGTTGTGACAAAGTTCTGAAAAGTAGTGGCAAAGTACTGAAAGGTAGTGGCAAAGTGCTGAAAAGTGTGGCAAAGTACTGAAAAGTTGTGGCAAAGTGCTGAAAAGTAGTGGCAAAGTACTGAAAAGTGTTGCAAAGTACTGAAAAGTTGTGGCAAAGTGCTGAAAAGTTGTGGCAAAGTACTGAAAAGCAGTGACAAAGTACTGAAAAGTGTGGCAAAGTACTGAAAAGTTGTGGCAAAGTACTGACAAGTTGTGGCAATGATCTGAAAATTAGTGGCAAAGTACTGAAAAGCAGTTGCAAAATACTGAAAATGGTGGCAAAGTACTGCAAAGTTGTGGCAAAGTCATGGCATAGTACTGAACAAGTGTGGCAACGTACAGAAAAGTTGTGGCAAAGTGCTGAAAAGTAGTGGCAAAGTACTGAAAAGTTGTGGCAAATGCTTGGAAAAGTACTGAAAAGTGTGGCAAGGTACTGAAAAGTGTGGCAAAGTACTGAAAAATTGTGGCAAAGTCGTGGCAAAGTACTGAAAAGTGTGGCAAAGTACTGAAAAGTTGTGACGAAGTTCTGAAAAGTAGTGGCAAAGTACTGAAAGGTAGTGGCAAAGTGCTGAAAAGTTGTGGCAAAGTACTGAAAAGTTGTGGCAAATTCTTGGAAAAGTACTGAAAAGTGTGGCAAAGTACTGAAAAGTGTGGCAAAGTACTGAAAAGTTGTGGCAAAGTCGTGGCAAAGTACTGAAAAGTGTGGCAAAGTACTGAAAAGTTTTGTCAAAATGCTGAAAAGTAGTGGCAAAGTACTGAAAAGTGTAGCAAAGTACTGAAAAGTTGTAGCAAAGTGCTGAAAGCCTTCACAAAGTACTGAAAAGTGTGGCAAAGTACTGAAAAGTTGTGGCAATGTGCTGAAAAGTAGTGGCAAAGTACTGAAAAGTAGTGGCAAAGTGCTGAAAAGTGTGGCAAAGTACTTAAAAGTTGTGGCAAAGTGCTGAAATATAGTGGCAAAGTACTGAAAAATTGTGGCAATGTACTGAAAGGCAGTGGCGAAGTGCTGAAAAGTAGTGGCAAAGTACTGAAAAAGTGTGGCAAAGTACTGAAAAGTTGTGGCAAAGTGCTGAAAAGTTGTGGCAAAGTATTGAAAAGCAGTGACAAAGTACTGAAAAGTGTGGCAAAGTACTGAAAAATTGTGGCAAAGTACTGAAAAGTTGTTGCAAAGTGCTGAAAAGTAGTGGCAAAGTACTGAAAAGTGTGGCAAAGTACTGAAAAGTTGTGGCAAAGTGCTGAAAAGTAGAGGCAAAGTACTGGAAAGTTGCGGCAAAGTGCTGAAAAGTGTGGCAAAGTACTGAAAAGTAGTGGCAAAGTACTGAAAAGTGTGGCAAAGTACTGAAATGTTGTGGCAAAGTGCTGAAAAGTAGAGGCAAAGTACTGAAAAGTGTGGCAAAGTACTGAAAAGTTGTTGCAAAGTGCTGAAAAGTGTGGCAAAGTACTGAAAAGTTGTGGCAAAGTGCTGAAAAGTAGTGGCAAAGTACTGAAAAGTGTGGCAAAGTCCTGAAAAGTGTGGCCAAGTACTGAAAAATTGTGGCAAAGTGCTGAAAAGTAGTGGCAAAGTAGTGAAAAGTAGTGGCAAAGTAGTGAAAATTTGTGGCAAAGTGTTGAAAAGAAGTGGCAAAGTACTGAAAAGTGTGGCAAAGTCCTGAAAAGTGTGGCCAAGTACTGAAAAGTTGTGGCAAAGTGCTGAAAAGTAGTGACGAAGTACTGAAAAGTGTGGCAAAGTCCTGAAAAGTGTGGCCAAGTACTGAAAAGTTGTGGCAAAGTGCTGAAAAGTAGTGGCAAAGTAGTGAAAAGTAGTGTCAAAGTAGTGACAATTTGTGGGAAAGTGTTGAAAAGAAGTGGCAAAGTACTGAAAAGTGTGGCCAAGTACTGAAAAGTTGTGGCAAAGTGCTGAAAAGTAGTGACAAAGTACTGAAAAGCAGTGACAAAGTGTTGAAAAGTGTGGCAAAGTGATGAAAAGTAGTGGCAAAGTAGTGAAAATTTGTGGCAAAGTGTTGAAAAGTAGTGGCAAAGTACTGAAAAGTGTTGCAAAGTACTGAAAAGTTGTGGCAAAGTGCTGAAAAGTTGTGGCAAAGTACTGAAAAGCAGTGACAAAGTACTGAAAAGTGTGGCAAAGTACTGAAAAGTTGTGGCAAAGTACTGACAAGTTGTGGCAATGATCTGAAAATTAGTGGCAAAGTACTGAAAAGCAGTTGCAAAATACTGAAAATGGTGGCAAAGTACTGCAAAGTTGTGGCAAAGTCATGGCATAGTACTGAACAAGTGTGGGCAACGTACAGAAAAGTTGTGGCAAAGTGCTGAAAAGTAGTGGCAAAGTACTGAAAAGTTGTGGCAAATGCTTGGAAAAGTACTGAAAAGTGTGGCAAGGTACTGAAAAGTGTGGCAAAGTACTGAAAAATTGTGGCAAAGTCGTGGCAAAGTACTGAAAAGTGTGGCAAAGTACTGAAAAGTTGTGACGAAGTTCTGAAAAGTAGTGGCAAAGTACTGAAAGGTAGTGGCAAAGTGCTGAAAAGTTGTGGCAAAGTACTGAAAAGTTGTGGCAAATTCTTGGAAAAGTACTGAAAAGTGTGGCAAAGTACTGAAAAGTGTGGCAAAGTACTGAAAAGTTGTGGCAAAGTCGTGGCAAAGTACTGAAAAGTGTGGCAAAGTACTGAAAAGTTGTGACAAAGTTCTGAAAAGTAGTGGCAAAGTACTGAAAGGTAGTGGCAAAGTGCTGAAAAGTGTGGCAAAGTACTGAAAAGTTGTGGCAAAGTGCTGAAAAGTAGTGGCAAAGTACTGAAAAGCCGTGGCAAAGTACTGAAAAGTGTGGCAAAGTATGACAAGTTGTTGCAAAGTCATGGCAAAGTACTGAAATGTTGTGGCAAAGTGCTGAAAAGTGTGGCAAAGTACTGAAAATTTGTGGCAAAGTCGTGGAAAAGTACTGAAAAGTGTGGCAAAGTACTGAAAAGTGTGGCAAAGTACTGAAAAATCGTGGCAAAGTAATGAAAAGTAGTGGCAAAGTACTGAAAAGTGTGGCAAAGTACTGAAAAGTTGTGGCAAAGTCATGGCAAAGTACTGAAATGTTGTGGCAAAGTGCTGAAAAGTGTGGCAAAGTACTGAAAAGTTGTGGCAAAGTCGTGGAAAAGTACTGAAAAGTGTGGCAAACTACTGAAAAGTTGTGGCAAAGTTGTGGCAAAGTACTGAAAAGTGTGGCCAAGTACTGAAAAGTTGTGGCAAAGTGCTGACAAGTAGTGGCAAATTTCTGAAAACTTGTGGCAAAGAGCCGAAAAGTTGTGGCAAAGTATTGAAAAGTGTGGCAAAGTACTCAAAAGTTGAGGCAAAGTCGTGGAAAAGTACTGAAAAGTGTGGCAAAGTACTGAAAAGTGTGGCAAAGTACTGAAAAGTTGTGGCAAAGTCGAGGCAAAGTACTGAAAAAGTGTGGCAAAGTACAGAAAAGTTTTGGCAAAGTGCTGAAAAGTAGTGGCAAAGTACAGAAAAGTGTGGCAAAGTACTGAAAAGTTGTGGCAAAGTCATGGCAAAGTACTGAAATGTTGTGGCAAAGTGCTGAAAAGTGTGGCAAAGTGCTGAAAAGTGCGGCAAAGTACTGAAAAGTTGTGGCAAAGTCGTGGCAAAGTACTGAAAAGTGTGGCAAAGTACTGAAAAGTTGTGACAAAGTTCTAAAAAGTAGTGGCAAAGTACTGAAAGGTAGTGGCAAAGTGCTGAAAAGTGTGGCAAAGTACTGAAAAGTTGTGGCAAAGTCCTGAAAAGTGTGGCAAAGTACTGAAAAATTGGTGGCAAAGTCGTGGCCAAGTGATGCAAGTAGTGACAAAGTACTGAAAAGTAGTGGCAAAGTGCTGAAAAGTGTGCAAAGTACTGACAAGTTGTGGCAAAGATCTGAAAATTAGTGGCAAAGTACAGAAAAGCAGTTGCAAAGTACTGAAAATGGTGGCAAAGTACTGCAAAGTTGTGGCAAAGTCGTGGCAAAGTACTGAACAAGTGTGGCAAAGTACAGAAAAGTTGTGGCAAAGTGCTGAAAAGTAGTGGCAAAGTACTGAAAAGTGAGGCAAAGTACTGAAAAGTTGTGGCAAAGTCCTGGCAAAGTACTGAAATGTTGTGGTAAAGTGCTGAAAAGTGTGGCAAAGTACTGAAAAGTTGTGGCAAATTCTTGGAAAAGTACTGAAAAGTGTGGCAAAGTACTGAAAAGTGTGGCAAAGTACTGAAAAGTTGTGGCAAAGTCGTGGCAAAGTACTGAAAAGTGTGGCAAAGTACTGAAAAGTTGTGACAAAGTTCTGAAAAGTAGTGGCAAAGTACAGAAAGGTAGTGGCAAAGTGCTGTAAAGTGTGGCAAAGTACTGACAAGTTGTGGCAAAGTACTGAAAAGTGTGGCAAAGTACTGAAAATTTGTGGCAAAGTCGTGGAAAAGTACTGAAAAGTGTGGCAAACTACTGAAAAGTTGTGGCAAAGTTGTGGCAAAGTACTGAAAAGTGTGGCCAAGTACTGAAAAGTTGTGGCAAAGTGCTGAAAAGTAGTGACAAAGTACTGAAAAGTGTGGCAAAGTCCTGAAAAGTGTGGCCAAGTACTGAAAAGTTGTGGCAAAGTGCTGAAAAGTAGTGGCAAAGTAGTGAAAAGTAGTGTCAAAGTAGTGACAATTTGTGGGAAAGTGTTGAACAGAAGTGGCAAAGTACTGAAAAGTGTGGCCAAGTACTGAAAAGTTGTGGCAAAGTGCTGAAAAGTAGTGACAAAGTACTGAAAAGCAGTGACAAAGTGTTGAAAAGTGTGGCAAAGTGATGAAAAGTAGTGGCAAAGTAGTGAAAATTTGTGGCAAAGTGTTGAAAAGTAGTGGCAAAGTACTGAAAAGTTGTGGCAAAGTGCTGAAAAGTTGTGGCAAAGTACTGAAAAGCAGTGACAAAGTACTGAAAAGTGTGGCAAAGTACTGAAAAGTTGTGGCAAAGTACTGACAAGTTGTGGCAATGATCTGAAAATTAGTGGCAAAGTACTGAAAAGCAGTGACAAAGTGTTGAAAAGTGTGGCAAAGTGATGAAAAGTAGTGGCAAAGTAGTGAAAATTTGTGGCAAAGTGTTGAAAAGTAGTGGCAAAGTACTGAAAAGTTGTGGCAAAGTGCTGAAAAGTTGTGGCAAAGTACTGAAAAGCAGTGACAAAGTACTGAAAAGTGTGGCAAAGTACTGAAAAGTTGTGGCAAAGTACTGACAAGTTGTGGCAATGATCTGAAAATTAGTGGCAAAGTACTGAAAAGCAGTTGCAAAATACTGAAAATGGTGGCAAAGTACTGCAAAGTTGTGGCAAAGTCGTGGCAAAGTACTGAACAAGTGTGGCAACGTACAGAAAAGTTGTGGCAAAGTGCTGAAAAGTAGTGGCAAAGTACTGAAAAGTTGTGGCAAATGCTTGGAAAAGTACTGAAAAGTGTGGCAAGGTACTGAAAAGTGTGGCAAAGTACTGAAAAATTGTGGCAAAGTCGTGGCAAAGTACTGAAAAGTGTGGCAAAGTACTGAAAAGTTGTGACGAAGTTCTGAAAAGTAGTGGCAAAGTACTGAAAGGTAGTGGCAAAGTGCTGAAAAGTTGTGGCAAAGTACTGAAAAGTTGTGGCAAATTCTTGGAAAAGTACTGAAAAGTGTGGCAAAGTACTGAAAAGTGTGGCAAAGTACTGAAAAGTTGTGGCAAAGTCGTGGCAAAGTACTGAAAAGTGTGGCAAAGTACTGAAAAGTTGTGACAAAGTTCTGAAAAGTAGTGGCAAAGTACTGAAAGGTAGTGGCAAAGTGCTGAAAAGTGTGGCAAAGTACTGAAAAGTTGTGGCAAAGTGCTGAAAAGTAGTGGCAAAGTACTGAAAAGCCGTGGCAAAGTACTGAAAAGTGTGGCAAAGTATGACAAGTTGTTGCAAAGTCATGGCAAAGTACTGAAATGTTGTGGCAAAGTGCTGAAAAGTGTGGCAAAGTACTGAAAATTTGTGGCAAAGTCGTGGAAAAGTACTGAAAAGTGTGGCAAAGAACTGAAAAGTGTGGCAAAGTACTGAAAAATCGTGGCAAAGTAATGAAAAGTAGTGGCAAAGTACTGAAAAGTGTGGCAAAGTACTGAAAAGTTGTGGCAAAGTCATGGCAAAGTACTGAAATGTTGTGGCAAAGTGCTGAAAAGTGTGGCAAAGTACTGAAAAGTTGTGGCAAAGTCGTGGAAAAGTACTGAAAAGTGTGGCAAACTACTGAAAAGTTGTGGCAAAGTTGTGGCAAAGTACTGAAAAGTGTGGCCAAGTACTGAAAAGTTGTGGCAAAGTGCTGACAAGTAGTGGCAAATTTCTGAAAACTTGTGGCAAAGAGCCGAAAAGTTGTGGCAAAGTATTGAAAAGTGTGGCAAAGTACTCAAAAGTTGAGGCAAAGTCGTGGAAAAGTACTGAAAAGTGTGGCAAAGTACTGAAAAGTGTGGCAAAGTACTGAAAAGTTGTGGCAAAGTCGAGGCAAAGTACTGAAAATGTGTGGCAAAGTACAGAAAAGTTTTGGCAAAGTGCTGAAAAGTAGTGGCAAAGTACAGAAAAGTGTGGCAAAGTACTGAAAAGTTGTGGCAAAGTCATGGCAAAGTACTGAAATGTTGTGGCAAAGTGCTGAAAAGTGTGGCAAAGTACTGAAAAGTGCGGCAAAGTACTGAAAAGTTGTGGCAAAGTCGTGGCAAAGTACTGAAAAGTGTGGCAAAGTACTGAAAAGTTGTGACAAAGTTCTAAAAAGTAGTGGCAAAGTACTGAAAGGTAGTGGCAAAGTGCTGAAAAGTGTGGCAAAGTACTGAAAAGTTGTGGCAAAGTCCTGAAAAGTGTGGCAAAGTACTGAAAAATTGGTGGCAAAGTCGTGGCCAAGTGCTGCAAGTAGTGACAAAGTACTGAAAAGTAGTGGCAAAGTGCTGAAAAGTGTGCAAAGTACTGACAAGTTGTGGCAAAGATCTGAAAATTAGTGGCAAAGTACAGAAAAGCAGTTGCAAAGTACTGAAAATGGTGGCAAAGTACTGCAAAGTTGTGGCAAAGTCGTGGCAAAGTACTGAACAAGTGTGGCAAAGTACAGAAAAGTTGTGGCAAAGTGCTGAAAAGTAGTGGCAAAGTACTGAAAAGTGAGGCAAAGTACTGAAAAGTTGTGGCAAAGTCCTGGCAAAGTACTGAAATGTTGTGGTAAAGTGCTGAAAAGTGTGGCAAAGTACTGAAAAGTTGTGGCAAATTCTTGGAAAAGTACTGAAAAGTGTGGCAAAGTACTGAAAAGTGTGGGAAAGTACTGAAAAGTTGTGGCAAAGTCGTGGCAAAGTACTGAAAATTGTGGCAAAGTACTGAAAAGTTGTGACAAAGTTCTGAAAAGTAGTGGCAAAGTACAGAAAGGTAGTGGCAAAGTGCTGTAAAGTGTGGCAAAGTACTGACAAGTTGTGGCAAAGTACTGAAAAGTGTGGCAAAGTACTGAAAATTTGTGGCAAAGTCGTGGAAAAGTACTGAAAAGTGTGGCAAACTACTGAAAAGTTGTGGCAAAGTTGTGGCAAAGTACTGAAAAGTGTGGCCAAGTACTGAAAAGTTGTGGCAAAGTGCTGACAAGTAGTGGCAAATTACTGAAAACTTGTGGCAAAGAGCCGAAAAGTAGTGGCAAAGTATTGAAAAGTGTGGCAAAGTACTCAAAAGTTGAGGCAAAGTCGTGGAAAAGTACTGAAAAGTGTGGCAAAGTACTGAAAAGTGTGGCAAAGTACTGAAAAGTTGTGGCAAAGTCGAGGCAAAGTACTGAAAAAGTGTGGCAAAGTACAGAAAAGTTTTGGCAAAGTGCTGAAAAGTAGTGGCAAAGTACAGAAAAGTGTGGCAAAGAACTGAAAAGTTGTGGCAAAGTCATGGCAAAGTACTGAAATGTTGTGGCAAAGTGCTGAAAAGTGTGGCAAAGTACTGAAAAGTGCGGCAAAGTACTGAAAAGTTGTGGCAAAGTCGTGGCAAAGTACTGAAAAGTGTGGCAAAGTACTGAAAAGTTGTGACAAAGTTCTAAAAAGTAGTGGCAAAGTACTGAAAGGTAGTGGCAAAGTGCTGAAAAGTGAGGCAAAGTACTGAAAAGTTGTGGCAAAGTCCTGAAAAGTGTGGCAAAGTACTGAAAAATTGGTGGCAAAGTCGTGGCCAAGTGCTGCAAGTAGTGGCAAAGTACTGAAAAGTAGTGGCAAAGTGCTGAAAAGTGTGCAAAGTACTGACAAGTTGTGGCAAAGATCTGAAAATTAGTGGCAAAGTACAGAAAAGCAGTTGCAAAGTACTGAAAATGGTGGCAAAGTACTGCAAAGTTGTGGCAAAGTCGTGGCAAAGTACTGAAAAGTTGTGGCAAAGTGCTGAAAAGTAGTGGCAAAGTACTGAAAAGTGAGGCAAAGTACTGAAAAGTTGTGGCAAAGTCCTGGCAAAGTACTGAAATGTTGTGGTAAAGTGCTGAAAAGTGTGGCAAAGTACTGAAAAGTTGTGGCAAATTCTTGGAAAAGTACTGAAAAGTGTGGCAAAGTACTGAAAAGTTGTGACAAAGTTCTGAAAAGTAGTGGCAAAGTACAGAAAGGTAGTGGCAAAGTGCTGTAAAGTGTGGCAAAGTACTGACAAGTTGTGGCAAAGTACTGAAAAGTGTGGCAAAGTACTGAAAATTTGAGGCAAAGTCGTGGAAAAGTACTGAAAAGTGTGGCAAACTACTGAAAAGTTGTGGCAAAGTTGTGGCAAAGTACTGAAAAGTGTGGCCAAGTACTGAAAAGTTGTGGCAAAGTGCTGACAAGTAGTGGCAAATTACTGAAAACTTGTGGCAAAGAGCCGAAAAGTAGTGGCAAAGTATTGAAAAGTGTGGCAAAGTACTCAAAAGTTGAGGCAAAGTCGTGGAAAAGTACTGAAAAGTGTGGCAAAGTACTGAAAAGTGTGGCAAAGTACTGAAAAGTTGTGGCAAAGTCGAGGCAAAGTACTGAAAAAGTGTGGCAAAGTACAGAAAAGTTTTGGCAAAGTGCTGAAAAGTAGTGGCAAAGTACAGAAAAGTGTGGCAAAGAACTGAAAAGTTGTGGCAAAGTCATGGCAAAGTACTGAAATGTTGTGGCAAAGTGCTGAAAAGTGTGGCAAAGTACTGAAAAGTGCGGCAAAGTACTGAAAAGTTGTGGCAAAGTCGTGGCAAAGTACTGAAAAGTGTGGCAAAGTACTGAAAAGTTGTGACAAAGTTCTAAAAAGTAGTGGCAAAGTACTGAAAGGTAGTGGCAAAGTGCTGAAAAGTGTGGCAAAGTACTGAAAAGTTGTGGCAAAGTCCTGAAAAGTGTGGCAAAGTACTGAAAAATTGGTGGCAAAGTCGTGGCCAAGTGCTGCAAGTAGTGGCAAAGTACTGAAAAGTAGTGGCAAAGTGCTGAAAAGTGTGCAAAGTACTGACAAGTTGTGGCAAAGATCTGAAAATTAGTGGCAAAGTACAGAAAAGCAGTTGCAAAGTACTGAAAATGGTGGCAAAGTACTGCAAAGTTGTGGCAAAGTCGTGGCAAAGTACTGAAAAGTTGTGGCAAAGTGCTGAAAAGTAGTGGCAAAGTACTGAAAAGTGAGGCAAAGTACTGAAAAGTTGTGGCAAAGTCCTGGGAAAGTACTGAAATGTTGTGGTAAAGTGCTGAAAAGTGTGGCAAAGTACTGAAAAGTTGTGGCAAATTCTTGGAAAAGTACTGAAAAGTGTGGCAAAGTACTGAAAAGTGTGGCAAAGTACTGAAAAGTTGTGGCAAAGTCGTGGCAAAGTACTGAAAAGTGTGACAAAGTACTGAAAAGTTGTGACAAAGTTCTGAAAAGTAGTGGCAAAGTACAGAAAGGTAGTGGCAAAGTGCTGTAAAGTGTGGCAAAGTACTGACAAGTTGTGGCAAAGTACTGAAAAGTGTGGCAAAGTACTGAAAATTGGTGGCAAAGTCGTGGAAAAGTACTGAAAAGTGTGGCAAAGTACTGAAAAGTGTGGCAATGAACTGAAAAATCGTGGCAAAGTAATGAAAAGTAGTGGCAAAGTACTGAAAAGTGTGGCAAAGTACTGAAAAGTTGTGGCAAAGTGCTGAAAAGTGTGGCAAAGTACTGAAAAGCTGTGGCAAAGTCGTGGCAAAGTACTGAAAAGTGTGGCCAAGTACTGACAAGTTGTGGCAAAGTGCTGAAAAGTAGTGGCAAATTACTGAAAAGTTGTGGCAAATTCTTGGAAAAGTACTGAAAAGTGTGGCAAAGTACTGAAAAATTGGTGGCAAAGTCGTGGCCAAGTGCTGCAAGTAGTGGCAAAGTACTGAAAAGTAGTGGCAAAGTGCTGAAAAGTGTGCAAAGTACTGACAAGTTGTGGCAAAGATCTGAAAATTAGTGGCAAAGTACAGAAAAGCAGTTGCAAAGTACTGAAAATGGTGGCAAAGTACTGCAAAGTTGTGGCAAAGTCGTGGCAAAGTACTGAAAAGTTGTGGCAAAGTGCTGAAAAGTAGTGGCAAAGTACTGAAAAGTGAGGCAAAGTACTGAAAAGTTGTGGCAAAGTCCTGGCAAAGTACTGAAATGTTGTGGTAAAGTGCTGAAAAGTGTGGCAAAGTACTGAAAAGTTGTGGCAAATTCTTGGAAAAGTACTGAAAAGTGTGGCAAAGTACTGAAAAGTTGTGACAAAGTTCTGAAAAGTAGTGGCAAAGTACAGAAAGGTAGTGGCAAAGTGCTGTAAAGTGTGGCAAAGTACTGACAAGTTGTGGCAAAGTACTGAAAAGTGTGGCAAAGTACTGAAAATTTGAGGCAAAGTCGTGGAAAAGTACTGAAAAGTGTGGCAAACTACTGAAAAGTTGTGGCAAAGTTGTGGCAAAGTACTGAAAAGTGTGGCCAAGTACTGAAAAGTTGTGGCAAAGTGCTGACAAGTAGTGGCAAATTACTGAAAACTTGTGGCAAAGAGCCGAAAAGTAGTGGCAAAGTATTGAAAAGTGTGGCAAAGTACTCAAAAGTTGAGGCAAAGTCGTGGAAAAGTACTGAAAAGTGTGGCAAAGTACTGAAAAGTGTGGCAAAGTACTGAAAAGTTGTGGCAAAGTCGAGGCAAAGTACTGAAAAAGTGTGGCAAAGTACAGAAAAGTTTTGGCAAAGTGCTGAAAAGTAGTGGCAAAGTACAGAAAAGTGTGGCAAAGTACTGAAAAGTTGTGGCAAAGTCATGGCAAAGTACTGAAATGTTGT
This sequence comes from Saccoglossus kowalevskii, assembly GCF_978046115.1. NCBI lineage: Eukaryota > Metazoa > Hemichordata > Enteropneusta > Harrimaniidae > Saccoglossus > Saccoglossus kowalevskii. Next base: position 13,120 of record NW_028188705.1, read on the forward strand.
GGCAAAGTGCTGAAAAGTGTGGCAAAGTACTGAAAAGTGCGGCAAAGTACTGAAAAGTTGTGGCAAAGTCGTGGCAAAGTACTGAAAAGTGTGGCAAAGTACTGAAAAGTTGTGACAAAGTTCTAAAAAGTAGTGGCAAAGTACTGAAAGGTAGTGGCAAAGTGCTGAAAAGTGTGGCAAAGTACTGAAAAGTTGTGGCAAAGTCCTGAAAAGTGTGGCAAAGTACTGAAAAATTGGTGGCAAAGTCGTGGCCAAGTGCTGCAAGTAGTGGCAAAGTACTGAAAAGTAGTGGCAAAGTGCTGAAAAGTGTGCAAAGTACTGACAAGTTGTGGCAAAGATCTGAAAATTAGTGGCAAAGTACAGAAAAGCAGTTGCAAAGTACTGAAAATGGTGGCAAAGTACTGCAAAGTTGTGGCAAAGTCGTGGCAAAGTACTGAAAAGTTGTGGCAAAGTGCTGAAAAGTAGTGGCAAAGTACTGAAAAGTGAGGCAAAGTACTGAAAAGTTGTGGCAAAGTCCTGGGAAAGTACTGAAATGTTGTGGTAAAGTGCTGAAAAGTGTGGCAAAGTACTGAAAAGTTGTGGCAAATTCTTGGAAAAGTACTGAAAAGTGTGGCAAAGTACTGAAAAGTGTGGCAAAGTACTGAAAAGTTGTGGCAAAGTCGTGGCAAAGTACTGAAAAGTGTGACAAAGTACTGAAAAGTTGTGACAAAGTTCTGAAAAGTAGTGGCAAAGTACAGAAAGGTAGTGGCAAAGTGCTGTAAAGTGTGGCAAAGTACTGACAAGTTGTGGCAAAGTACTGAAAAGTGTGGCAAAGTACTGAAAATTTGTGGCAAAGTCGTGGAAAAGTACTGAAAAGTGTGGCAAAGTACTGAAAAGTGTGGCAATGTACTGAAAAATCGTGGCAAAGTAATGAAAAGTAGTGGCAAAGTACTGAAAAGTGTGGCAAAGTACTGAAAAGTTGTGGCAAAGTGCTGAAAAGTGTGGCAAAGTACTGAAAAGCTGTGGCAAAGTCGTGGCAAAGTACTGAAAAGTGTGGCCAAGTACTGACAAGTTGTGGCAAAGTGCTGAAAAGTAGTGGCAAATTACTGAAAAGTTGTGGCAAATTCTTGGAAAAGTACTGAAAAGTGTGGCAAAGTACTGAAAAGTGTGGCAAAGTACTGAAAAGTTGTGGCAAAGTCGTGGCAAAGTACTGAAAAGTGTGGCAAAGTACTGAAAAGTTGTGACAAAGTTCTGAAAAGTAGTGGCAAAGTACAGAAAGTTAGTGGCAAAGTGCTGTAAAGTGTGGCAAAGTACTGAAAAGTTGTGGCAAACTACTGAAAAGTGTGGCAAAGTACTGAAAATTTGTGGCAAAGTCGTGGAAAAGTACTGAAAAGTGTGGCAAAGTACTGAAAAGTGTGGCAATGTACTGAAAAATCGTGGCAAAGTAATGAAAAGTAGTGGCAAAGTACTGAAAAGTGTGGCAAAGTACTGAAAAGTTGTGGCAAAGTGCTGAAAAGTGTGGCAAAGTACTGAAAAGCTGTGGCAAAGTCGTGGCAAAGTACTGAAAAGTTTGGCCAAGTACTGAAAAGTTGTGGCAAAGTGCTGAAAAGTAGTGGCAAATTACTGAAAAGTTGTGGCAAAGAGCCGAAAAGTAGTGGCAAAGTATTGAAAAGTGTGGCAAAGTCGTGGCAAAGTGCTGAAAAGTAGTGGCAAAGTACTGAAAAGTAGTGGCAAAGTGCTGAAAAGTGTGCAATGTACTGAAAAGTTGTGGCAAAGTGCTGAAAATTAGTGGCAAAGTACTGAAAAGCAGTTGCAAAGTAATGAAAATGGTGGCAAAGTACTGCAAAGTTGTGGCAAAGTCGTGGCAAAGTACTGAAAATTGTGGCAAAGTACAGAAAAGTTGTGGCAAAGTCATGGCAAAGTACTGAAATGTTGTGGCAAAGTGCTGAAAAGTGTGGCAAAGTACTGAAAAGTTGTGGCAAAGTCGTGGAAAAGTACTTAAAAGTGTGGCAAAGTACTGAAAAGTGTGGCAAAGTACTGAAAGGTTGTGGCAAAGTCGTGGCAAAGTACTGAAAAGTGTGGCAAAGTACTGAAGAGTTGTGGCAAAGTTCTGAAAAGCAGTGGCAAAGTACTGAAAGGTAGTGGCAAAGTGCTGAAAAGTGTGGCAAAGTTCTGACAAGTTGTGGCAAAGTGCTGAAAAGTAGTGGCAAAGTACTGAAAAGCAGTGGCAAAGTAATGAAAAGTGTGGCAAATTACTGAAAAGGTGTGGCAAAGTCGTGGAAAAGTACTGAAAAGTGTGGCAAACTACTGAAAAGTTGTGGCAAAGTCGTGGCAAAGTACTGAAAAGTGTGGCCAAGTACTGAAAAGTTGTGGCAAAGTGCTGAAAAGTAGTGGCAAATTACTGAAAAGTTGTGGCAAAGAGCCGAAAAGTAGTGGCAAAGTATTGAAAAGTGTGGCAAAGTACTCAAAAGTTGTGGCAAAGTCGTGGAAAAGTACTGAAAAGTGTGGCAAAGTACTGAAAAGTTGTGGCAAAGTCGAGGCAAAGTGCTGAAAAGTGTGGCAAAGTACTGAAAAATTGGTGGCAAAGTCGTGGCAAAGTGCTGCAAGTAGTGGCAAAGTACTGAAAAGTAGTGGCAAAGTGCTGAAAAGTGTGCAAAGTACTGACAAGTTGTGGCAAAGATCTGAAAATTAGTGGCAAAGTACTGAAAAGCAGTTGCAAAGTACTGAAAATGGTGGCAAAGTACTGTAACGTTGTGGCAAAGTCATGGCAAAGTACTGAACAAGTGTGGCAAAGTGCTGAAAAGTGTGGCAAAGTACTGAAAAGTTGTGGCAAAGTGCTGAAAAGTGTGGCAAAGTACTGAAAAATTGGTGGCAAAGTCATGGCAAAGTACTGAAATGTTGTGGCAAAGTGCTGAAAAGTGTGGCAAAGTACTGAAAAGTTGTGGCAAAGTCGTGGAAAAGTACTTAAAAGTGTGGCAAAGTACTGAAAAGTGTGGCAAAGTACTGAAAGGTTGTGGCAAAGTCGTGGCAAAGTACTGAAAAGTGTGGCAAAGTACTGAAGAGTTGTGGCAAAGTTCTGAAAAGCAGTGGCAAAGTACTGAAAGGTAGTGCCAAAGTGCTGAAAAGTGTGGCAAAGTACTGACAAGTTGTGGCAAAGTGCTGAAAAGTAGTGGCAAAGTACTGAAAAGCAGTGGCAAAGTACTGAAAAGTGTGGCAACGTCGTGGAAAAGTACTGAAAAGTGTGGCAAACTACTGAAAAGTTGTGGCAAAGTCGTGGCAAAGTACTGAAAAGTGTGGCCAAGTACTGAAAAGTTGTGGCAAAGTGCTGAAAAGTAGTGGCAAATTACTGAAAAGTTGTGGCAAAGAGCCGAAAAGTAGTGGCAAAGTATTGAAAAGTATGGCAAAGTACTCAAAAGTTGTGGCAAAGCCGTGGAAAAGTACTGAAAAGTGTGGCAAAGTACGGAAAAGTTGTGGCAAAGTGCTGAAAAGTAGTGGCAAAGTACAGAAAAGTGTGGCAAAGTACTGAAAAGTTGTGGCAAAGTCATGGCAAAGTACTGAAATGTTGTGGCAAAGTGCTGAAAAGTGTGGCAAAGTACTGAAAAGTGTGGCAAAGTACTGAAAAGTTGTGGCAAAGTCGTGGCAAAGTACTGAAAAGTGTGGCAAAGTACTGAAAAGTTGTGACAAAGTTCTAAAAAGTAGTGGCAAAGTACTGAAAGGTAGTGGCAAAGTGCTGAAAAGTGTGGCAAAGTACTGAAAAGTTGTGGCAAAGTGCTGAAAAGTGTGGCAAAGTACTAAAAAATTGGTGGCAAAGTCGTGGCAAAGTGCTGCAAGTAGTGGCAAAGTAATGAAAAGTAGTGGCAAAGTGCTGAAAAGTGTGCAAAGTACTGACAAGTTGTGGCAAAGATCTGAAAATTAGTGGCAAAGTACTGAAATGCAGTTGCAAAGTACTGAAAATGGTGGCAAAGTACTGCAAAGTTGTGGCAAAGTCGTGGCAAAGTACTGAACAAGTGTGGAAAAGACAGAAAAGTTGTGGCAAAGTGCTGAAAAGTAGTGGCAAAGTACTGAAAAGTGAGGCAAAGTACTGAAAAGTTGTGGCAAAGTCATGGCAAAGTACTGAAATGTTGTGGTAAAGTGCTGAAAAGTGTGGCAAAGTACTGAAAAGTAGTGGCAAAGTCATGGCAAAGTACTGAAATGTTGTGGCAAAGTGCTGAAAAGTGTGGCAAAGTACTGAAAAGTGTGGCAAAGTACTGAAAAGTTGTGGCAAAGTCGTGGCAAAGTACTGAAAAGTGTGGCAACGTACTGAAAAGTTGTGACAAAGTTCTGAAAAGCAGTGGCAAAGTACTGAAAGGTAGTGGCAAAGTGCTGAAAAGTGTGGCAAAGTACTGAAAAGTTGTGGCAAAGTGCTGAAAAGTGTGGCAAAGTACTGAAAAATTGGTGGCAAAGTCCTGGCAAAGTGCTGCAAGTAGTGGCAAAGTACTGAAAATTAGTGGCAAAGTGCTGAAAAGTGTGCAAAGTACTGACAAGTTGTGGCAAAGGTCTGAAAATTAGTGGCAAAGTACTGAAAAGCAGTTGCAAAGTACTGAAAATGGTGGCAAAGTACTGCAAAGTTGTGGCAAAGTCGTGGCAAAGTACTGAACAAGTGTAGCAAAGTACAGAAAAGTTGTGGCAATGTGCTGAAAAGTAGTGGCAAAGTACTGAAAAGTTGTGGCAAATTCTTGGAAAAGTACTGAAAAGTGTGGCAAAGTACTGAAAAGTGTGGCAAAGTACTGAAAAATTGTGGCAAAGTCGTGGCAAAGTACTGAAAAGTGTGGCAAAGTACTGAAAAGTTGTGACAAAGTTCTGAAAAGTAGTGGCAAAGTACTGAAAGGTAGTGGCAAAGTGCTGAAAAGTTGTGGCAAAGTACTGAAAAGTTGTGGCAAATTCTTGGAAAAGTACTGAAAAGTGTGGCAAAGTACTGAAAAGTGTGGCAAAGTACTGAAAAGTTGTGGCAAAGTCGTGGCAAAGTACTGAAAAGTGTGGCAAAGTACTGAAAAGTTGTGACAAAGTTCTGAAAAGTAGTGGCAAAGTACTGAAAGGTAGTGGCAAGGTGCTGAAAAGTGTGGCAAAGTACTGTAAAGTTGTGGCAAAGTGCTGAAAAGTAGTGGCAAAGTACTGAAAAGCAGTGGCAAAGTACTGAAAAGTGTGGCAAAGTACTGACAAGTTGTGGCAAAGTCATGGCAAAGTACCTAAATGTTGTGGCAAAGTGCTGAAAAGTGTGGCAAAGTACTGAAAATTTGTGGCAAAGTCGTGGAAAACTACTGAAAAGTGTGGCAAGGTACTGAAAAGTGTGGCAAAGTACTGAAAAATCGTGGCAAAGTAATGAAAAGTAGTGGCAAAGTACTGAAAAGTGTGGCAAAGTACTGAAAAGTTGTGGCAAAGTCATGGCAAAGTACTGAAATGTTGTGGCAAAGTGCTGAAAAGTGTGGCAAAGTACTAAAAAGTTGTGGCAAAGTCGTGGAAAAGTACTGAAAAGTGTGGCAAACTACTGAAAAGTTGTGGCAAAGTCGTGGCAAAATACTGAAAAGTGTGGCCAAGTACTGAAAAGTTGTGGCAAAGTGCTGAAAAGTAGTGGCAAAGTATTGAAAAGGGTGGCAAAGTACTCAAAAGTTGTGGCAAAGTCGTGGAAAAGTACTGAAAAGTGTGGCAAAATACTGAAAAGTGTGGCAAAGTACTGAAAAGTTGTGGCAAAGTCGAGGCAAAGTACTGAAAAAAGTGTGGCAAAGTACAGAAAAGTTGTGGCAAAGTGCTGAAAAGTAGTGGCAAATTACTGAAAAGTTGTGGCAAAGAGCCGAAAAGTAGTGGCAAAGTATTGAAAAGTGTGGCAAAGTCGTGGCAAAGTGCTGAAAAGTAGTGGCAAAGTACTGAAAAGTAGTGGCAAAGTGCTGAAAAGTGTGCAATGTACTGAAAAGTTGTGGCAAAGTGCTGAAAATTAGTGGCAAAGTACTGAAAAGCAGTTGCAAAGTAATGAAAATGGTGGCAAAGTACTGCAAAGTTGTGGCAAAGTCGTGGCAAAGTACTGAAAATTGTGGCAAAGTACAGAAAAGTTGTGGCAAAGTCATGGCAAAGTACTGAAATGTTGTGGCAAAGTGCTGAAAAGTGTGGCAAAGTACTGAAAAGTTGTGGCAAAGTCGTGGAAAAGTACTTAAAAGTGTGGCAAAGTACTGAAAAGTGTGGCAAAGTACTGAAAGGTTGTGGCAAAGTCGTGGCAAAGTACTGAAAAGTGTGGCAAAGTACTGAAGAGTTGTGGCAAAGTTCTGAAAAGCAGTGGCAAAGTACTGAAAGGTAGTGGCAAAGTGCTGAAAAGTGTGGCAAAGTACTGACAAGTTGTGGCAAAGTGCTGAAAAGTAGTGGCAAAGTACTGAAAAGCAGTGGCAAAGTAATGAAAAGTGTGGCAAATTACTGAAAAGGTGTGGCAAAGTCGTGGAAAAGTACTGAAAAGTGTGGCAAACTACTGAAAAGTTGTGGCAAAGTCGTGGCAAAGTACTGAAAAGTGTGGCCAAGTACTGAAAAGTTGTGGCAAAGTGCTGAAAAGTAGTGGCAAATTACTGAAAAGTTGTGGCAAAGAGCCGAAAAGTAGTGGCAAAGTATTGAAAAGTGTGGCAAAGTACTCAAAAGTTGTGGCAAAGTCGTGGAAAAGTACTGAAAAGTGTGGCAAAGTACTGAAAAGTTGTGGCAAAGTCGAGGCAAAGTGCTGAAAAGTGTGGCAAAGTACTGAAAAATTGGTGGCAAAGTCGTGTCAAAGTGCTGCAAGTAGTGGCAAAGTACTGAAAAGTAGTGGCAAAGTGCTGAAAAGTGTGCAAAGTACTGACAAGTTGTGGCAAAGATCTGAAAATTAGTGGCAAAGTACTGAAAAGCAGTTGCAAAGTACTGAAAATGGTGGCAAAGTACTGTAACGTTGTGGCAAAGTCATGGCAAAGTACTGAACAAGTGTGGCAAAGTGCTGAAAAGTGTGGCAAAGTACTGAAAAGTTGTGGCAAAGTGCTGAAAAGTGTGGCAAAGTACTGAAAAATTGGTGGCAAAGTCATGGCAAAGTACTGAAATGTTGTGGCAAAGTGCTGAAAAGTGTGGCAAAGTACTGAAAAGTTGTGGCAAAGTCGTGGAAAAGTACTTAAAAGTGTGGCAAAGTACTGAAAAGTGTGGCAAAGTACTGAAAGGTTGTGGCAAAGTCGTGGCAAAGTACTGAAAAGTGTGGCAAAGTACTGAAGAGTTGTGGCAAAGTTCTGAAAAGCAGTGGCAAAGTACTGAAAGGCAGTGGCAAAGTGCTGAAAAGTGTGGCAAAGTACTGACAAGTTGTGGCAAAGTGCTGAAAAGTAGTGGCAAAGTACTGAAAAGCAGTGGCAAAGTACTGAAAAGTGTGGCAACGTCGTGGAAAAGTACTGAAAAGTGTGGCAAACTACTGAAAAGTTGTGGCAAAGTCGTGGCAAAGTACTGAAAAGTGTGGCCAAGTACTGAAAAGTTGTGGCAAAGTGCTGAAAAGTAGTGGCAAATTACTGAAAAGTTGTGGCAAAGAGCCGAAAAGTAGTGGCAAAGTATTGAAAAGTATGGCAAAGTACTCAAAAGTTGTGGCAAAGCCGTGGAAAAGTACTGAAAAGTGTGGCAAAGTACGGAAAAGTTGTGGCAAAGTGCTGAAAAGTAGTGGCAAAGTACAGAAAAGTGTGGCAAAGTACTGAAAAGTTGTGGCAAAGTCATGGCAAAGTACTGAAATGTTGTGGCAAAGTGCTGAAAAGTGTGGCAAAGTACTGAAAAGTGTGGCAAAGTACTGAAAAGTTGTGGCAAAGTCGTGGCAAAGTACTGAAAAGTGTGGCAAAGTACTGAAAAGTTGTGACAAAGTTCTAAAAAGTAGTGGCAAAGTACTGAAAGGTAGTGGCAAAGTGCTGAAAAGTGTGGCAAAGTACTGAAAAGTTGTGGCAAAGTGCTGAAAAGTGTGGCAAAGTACTAAAAAATTGGTGGCAAAGTCGTGGCAAAGTGCTGCAAGTAGTGGCAAAGTAATGAAAAGTAGTGGCAAAGTGCTGAAAAGTGTGCAAAGTACTGACAAGTTGTGGCAAAGATCTGAAAATTAGTGGCAAAGTACTGAAATGCAGTTGCAAAGTACTGAAAATGGTGGCAAAGTACTGCAAAGTTGTGGCAAAGTCGTGGCAAAGTACTGAACAAGTGTGGCAAAGACAGAAAAGTTGTGGCAAAGTGCTGAAAAGTAGTGGCAAAGTACTGAAAAGTGAGGCAAAGTACTGAAAAGTTGTGGCAAAGTCATGGCAAAGTACTGAAATGTTGTGGTAAAGTGCTGAAAAGTGTGGCAAAGTACTGAAAAGTAGTGGCAAAGTCATGGCAAAGTACTGAAATGTTGTGGCAAAGTGCTGAAAAGTGTGGCAAAGTACTGAAAAGTGTGGCAAAGTACTGAAAAGTTGTGGCAAAGTCGTGGCAAAGTACTGAAAAGTGTGGCAACGTACTGAAAAGTTGTGACAAAGTTCTGAAAAGCAGTGGCAAAGTACTGAAAGGTAGTGGCAAAGTGCTGAAAAGTGTGGCAAAGTACTGAAAAGTTGTGGCAAAGTGCTGAAAAGTGTGGCAAAGTACTGAAAAATTGGTGGCAAAGTCCTGGCAAAGTGCTGCAAGTAGTGGCAAAGTACTGAAAATTAGTGGCAAAGTGCTGAAAAGTGTGCAAAGTACTGACAAGTTGTGGCAAAGGTCTGAAAATTAGTGGCAAAGTACTGAAAAGCAGTTGCAAAGTACTGAAAATGGTGGCAAAGTACTGCAAAGTTGTGGCAAAGTCGTGGCAAAGTACTGAACAAGTGTAGCAAAGTACAGAAAAGTTGTGGCAATGTGCTGAAAAGTAGTGGCAAAGTACTGAAAAGTTGTGGCAAATTCTTGGAAAAGTACTGAAAAGTGTGGCAAAGTACTGAAAAGTGTGGCAAAGTACTGAAAAATTGTGGCAAAGTCGTGGCAAAGTACTGAAAAGTGTGGCAAAGTACTGAAAAGTTGTGACAAAGTTCTGAAAAGTAGTGGCAAAGTACTGAAAGGTAGTGGCAAAGTGCTGAAAAGTTGTGGCAAAGTACTGAAAAGTTGTGGCAAATTCTTGGAAAAGTACTGAAAAGTGTGGCAAAGTACTGAAAAGTGTGGCAAAGTACTGAAAAGTTGTGGCAAAGTCGTGGCAAAGTACTGAAAAGTGTGGCAAAGTACTGAAAAGTTGTGACAAAGTTCTGAAAAGTAGTGGCAAAGTACTGAAAGGTAGTGGCAAGGTGCTGAAAAGTGTGGCAAAGTACTGTAAAGTTGTGGCAAAGTGCTGAAAAGTAGTGGCAAAGTACTGAAAAGCAGTGGCAAAGTACTGAAAAGTGTGGCAAAGTACTGACAAGTTGTGGCAAAGTCATGGCAAAGTACCTAAATGTTGTGGCAAAGTGCTGAAAAGTGTGGCAAAGTACTGAAAATTTGTGGCAAAGTCGTGGAAAACTACTGAAAAGTGTGGCAAGGTACTGAAAAGTGTGGCAAAGTACTGAAAAATCGTGGCAAAGTAATGAAAAGTAGTGGCAAAGTACTGAAAAGTGTGGCAAAGTACTGAAAAGTTGTGGCAAAGTCATGGCAAAGTACTGAAATGTTGTGGCAAAGTGCTGAAAAGTGTGGCAAAGTACTAAAAAGTTGTGGCAAAGTCGTGGAAAAGTACTGAAAAGTGTGGCAAACTACTGAAAAGTTGTGGCAAAGTCGTGGCAAAATACTGAAAAGTGTGGCCAAGTACTGAAAAGTTGTGGCAAAGTGCTGAAAAGTAGTGGCAAAGTATTGAAAAGGGTGGCAAAGTACTCAAAAGTTGTGGCAAAGTCGTGGAAAAGTACTGAAAAGTGTGGCAAAATACTGAAAAGTGTGGCAAAGTACTGAAAAGTTGTGGCAAAGTCGAGGCAAAGTACTGAAAAAAGTGTGGCAAAGTACAGAAAAGTTGTGGCAAAGTGCTGAAAAGTAGTGGCAAAGTACAGAAAAGTGTGGCAAAGTACTGAAAAGTTGTGGCAAAGTCATGGCAAAGTACTGACATGTTGTGGCAAAGTGCTGAAAAGTGTGGCAAAGTACTGAAAAGTGTGGCAAAGTACTGAAAAGTTGTGGCAAAGTCGTGGCAAAGTACTGAAAAGTGTGGCAAAGTACTGAAAAGTTGTTACAAAGTTCTAAAAAGTAGTGGCAAAGTACTGAAAGGTAGTGGCAAAGTGCTGAAAAGTGTGGCAAAGTACTGAAAAGTTGTGGCAAAGTGCTGAAAAGTGTGGCAAAGTACTGAAAAATTGGTGGCAAAGTCGTGGCAAAGTGCTGCAAGTAGTGGCAAAGAACTGAAAAGTAGTGGCAAAGTGCTGAAAAGTGTGCAAAGTACTGACAAGTTGTGGCAAAGATCTGAAAATTAGTGGCAAAGTACTGAAAAGCAGTTGCAAAGTACTGAAAATGGTGGCAAAGTACTGCAAAGTTGTGGCAAAGTCGTGGCAAAGTACTGAACAAGTGTGGCAAAGTACAGAAAAGTTGTGGCAAAGTGCTGAAAAGTAGTGGCAAAGTACTGAAAAGTGAGGCAAAGTACTGAAAAGTTGTGGCAAAGTCATGGCAAAGTACTGAAATGTTGTGGTAAAGTGCTGAAAAGTGTGGCAAAGTACTGAAAAGTTGTGGCAAATTCTTGGAAAAGTACTGACAAGTGTGGCAAAGTACTGAAAAGTGTGGCAAAGTACTGAAAAGTTGTGGCAAAGTCGTGGCAAAGTACTGAAAAGTGTGGCAAAGTACTGAAAAGTTGAGACAAAGTTCTGAAAAGTAGTGGCAAAGTACTGAAAGGTAGTGGCAAAGTGCTGTAAAGTGTGGCAAAGTTCTGAAAAGTTGTGGCAAAGTACTGAAAAGTATGGCAAAGTACTGAAAATTTGTGGCAAAGTCGTGGAAAAGTACTGAAAAGTGTGGCAAAGTATTGAAAAGTGTGGCAAAATACTGAAAAGTGTGGCAAAGTACTGAAAAGTTGTGGCAAAGTCGAGGCAAAGTACTGAAAAAAGTGTGGCAAAGTACAGAAAAGTTGTGGCAAAGTGCTGAAAAGTAGTGGCAAAGTACAGAAAATTGTGGCAAAGTACTGAAAAGTTGTGGCAAAGTCATGGCAAAGTACTGACATGTTGTGGCAAAGTGCTGAAAAGTGTGGCAAAGTACTGAAAAGTGTGGCAAAGTACTGAAAAGTTGTGGCAAAGTCGTGGCAAAGTACTGAAAAGTGTGGCAAAGTACTGAAAAGTTGTTACAAAGTTCTAAAAAGTAGTGGCAAAGTACTGAAAGGTAGTGGCAAAGTGCTGAAAAGTGTGGCAAAGTACTGAAAAGTTGTGGCAAAGTGCTGAAAAGTGTGGCAAAGTACTGAAAAATTGGTGGCAAAGTCGTGGCAAAGTGCTGCAAGTAGTGGCAAAGAACTGAAAAGTAGTGGCAAAGTGCTGAAAAGTGTGCAAAGTACTGACAAGTTGTGGCAAAGATCTGAAAATTAGTGGCAAAGTACTGAAAAGCAGTTGCAAAGTACTGAAAATGGTGGCAAAGTACTGCAAAGTTGTGGCAAAGTCGTGGCAAAGTACTGAACAAGTGTGGCAAAGTACAGAAAAGTTGTGGCAAAGTGCTGAAAAGTAGTGGCAAAGTACTGAAAAGTGAGGCAAAGTACTGAAAAGTTGTGGCAAAGTCATGGCAAAGTACTGAAATGTTGTGGTAAAGTGCTGAAAAGTGTGGCAAAGTACTGAAAAGTTGTGGCAAATTCTTGGAAAAGTACTGACAAGTGTGGCAAAGTACTGAAAAGTGTGGCAAAGTACTGAAAAGTTGTGGCAAAGTCGTGGCAAAGTACTGAAAAGTGTGGCAAAGTACTGAAAAGTTGAGACAAAGTTCTGAAAAGTAGTGGCAAAGTACTGAAAGGTAGTGGCAAAGTGCTGTAAAGTGTGGCAAAGTTCTGAAAAGTTGTGGCAAAGTACTGAAAAGTATGGCAAAGTACTGAAAATTTGTGGCAAAGTCGTGGAAAAGTACTGAAAAGTGTGGCAAAGTATTGAAAAGTGTGGCAAAGTACAGAAAAATCGTGGCAAAGTAATGAAAAGTAGTGGCAAAGTACTGAAAAGTGTGGCAAAGTACTGAAAAGTTGTGGCAAAGTGCTGAAAAGTGTGGCAAAGTCGTGGCAAAGTACTGAAAAGTGTGGCCAAGTACTGAAAAGTTGTGGCAAAGTGCTGAAAAGTAGTGGCAAATTACTGAAAAGTTGTGGCAAAGAGCCGAAAAGTAGTGGCAAAGTATTGAAAAGTGTGGCAAAGTACTGAAAAGTGTGGCAAAGTACTGCAAAGTTGTTGCAAAGTGCTGAAAAGTATTGGCAACGTACTGAAAAGTAGTGGCAAAGTGATGAAAATTGTGGCAATGTACTGAAAAGTTGTGGCAAAGTCGTGGCAAAGTACTGAAAAGCGTGGCAAAGTAGAGAAAGTTGTGGCAAAGTGCTGAAAAGTAGTGGCACAGTACTGACAAATGTGGCAAAGTACTGAAAAGTTGTGGCAAAGTCGTGGCAAAGTGCTGAAAAGTAGTGGCAAAGTACTGAAAAGTGTGCAATGTACTGAAAAGTTGTGGCAAAGTGCTGAAAATTAGAGGCAAAGTACTGAAAAGCAGTTGCAAAGTAATGAAAATGGTGGCAAAGTACTGCAAAGTTGTGGCAAAGTCGTGGCAAAGTACTGAAAATTGTGGCAAAGTACAGAAAAGTTGTGGCAAAGTCATGGCAAAGTACTGAAATGATGTGGCAAATTCTTGGAAAAGTACTGAAAAGTGTGGCAAAGTACTGAAAAGTGTGGCAAAGTACTGAAAAGTTGTGGCAAAGTCGTGGCAAAGTACTGAAAAGTGTGGCAAAGTACTGAAAAGTTGTGACAAAGTTCTGAAAAGTAGTGGCAAAGTACTGAAAGGTAGTGGCAAGGTGCTGAAAAGTGTGGCAAAGTACTGTAAAGTTGTGGCAAAGTGCTGAAAAGTAGTGGCAAAGTACTGAAAAGCAGTGGCAAAGTACTGAAAAGTGTGGCAAAGTACTGACAAGTTGTGGCAAAGTCATGGCAAAGTACCTAAATGTTGTGGCAAAGTGCTGAAAAGTGTGGCAAAGTACTGAAAATTTGTGGCAAAGTCGTGGAAAACTACTGAAAAGTGTGGCAAGGTACTGAAAAGTGTGGCAAAGTACTGAAAAATCGTGGCAAAGTCGTGGAAAACTACTGAAAAGTGTGGCAAGGTACTGAAAACTGTGGCAAAGTACTGAAAAATCGTGGCAAAGTAATGAAAAGTAGTGGCAAAGTACTGAAAAGTGTGGCAAAGTACTGAAAAGTTGTGGCAAAGTCATGGCAAAGTACTGAAATGTTGTGGCAAAGTGCTGAAAAGTGTGGCAAAGTACTGAAAAGTTGTGGCAAAGTCGTGGAAAAGTACTGAAAAGTGTGGCAAACTACTGAAAAGTTGTGGCAAAGTCGTGGCAAAATACTGAAAAGTGTGGCCAAGTACTGAAAAGTTGTGGCAAAGTGCTGAAAAGTAGTGGCAAATTACTGAAAAGTTGTGGCAAAGAGCCGAAAAGTAGTGGCAAAGTATTGAAAAGGGTGGCAAAGTACTCAAAAGTTGTGGCAAAGTCATGGAAAAGTACTGAAAAGTGTGGCAAAATACTGAAAAGTGTGGCAAAGTACTGAAAAGTTGTGGCAAAGTCGAGGCAAAGTACTGAAAAAAGTGTGGCAAAGTACAGAAAAGTTGTGGCAAAGTGCTGAAAAGTAGTGGCAAAGTACAGAAAAGTGTGGCAAAGTACTGAAAAGTTGTGGCAAAGTCATGGCAAAGTACTGACATGTTGTGGCAAAGTGCTGAAAAGTGTGGCAAAGTACTGAAAAGTGTGGCAAAGTACTGAAAAGTTGTGGCAAAGTCGTGGCAAAGTACTGAAAAGTGTGGCAAAGTACTGAAAAGTTGTTACAAAGTTCTAAAAAGTAGTGGCAAAGTACTGAAAGGTAGTGGCAAAGTGCTGAAAAGTGTGGCAAAGTACTGAAAAGTTGTGGCAAAGTGCTGAAAAGTGTGGCAAAGTACTGAAAAATTGGTGGCAAAGTCGTGGCAAAGTGCTGCAAGTAGTGGCAAAGAACTGAAAAGTAGTGGCAAAGTGCTGAAAAGTGTGCAAAGTACTGACAAGTTGTGGCAAAGATCTGAAAATTAGTGGCAAAGTACTGAAAAGCAGTTGCAAAGTACTGAAAATGGTGGCAAAGTACTGCAAAGTTGTGGCAAAGTCGTGGCAAAGTACTGAACAAGTGTGGCAAAGTACAGAAAAGTTGTGGCAAAGTGCTGAAAAGTAGTGGCAAAGTACTGAAAAGTGAGGCAAAGTACTGAAAAGTTGTGGCAAAGTCATGGCAAAGTACTGAAATGTTGTGGTAAAGTGCTGAAAAGTGTGGCAAAGTACTGAAAAGTTGTGGCAAATTCTTGGAAAAGTACTGACAAGTGTGGCAAAGTACTGAAAAGTGTGGCAAAGTACTGAAAAGTTGTGGCAAAGTCGTGGCAAAGTACTGAAAAGTGTGGCAAAGTACTGAAAAGTTGAGACAAAGTTCTGAAAAGTAGTGGCAAAGTACTGAAAGGTAGTGGCAAAGTGCTGTAAAGTGTGGCAAAGTACTGAAAAGTTGTGGCAAAGTACTGAAAAGTATGGCAAAGTACTGAAAATTTGTGGCAAAGTCGTGGAAAAGTACTGAAAAGTGTGGCAAAGTATTGAAAAGTGTGGCAAAGTACTGAAAAATCGTGGCAAAGTAATGAAAAGTAGTGGCAAAGTACTGAAAAGTGTGGCAAAGTACTGAAAAGTTGTGGCAAAGTGCTGAAAAGTGTGGCAAAGTCGTGGCAAAGTACTGAAAAGTGTGGCCAAGTACTGAAAAGTTGTGGCAAAGTGCTGAAAAGTAGTGGCAAATTACTGAAAAGTTGTGGCAAAGAGCCGAAAAGTAGTGGCAAAGTATTGAAAAGTGTGGCAAAGTACTGAAAAGTGTGGCAAAGTACTGCAAAGTTGTTGCAAAGTGCTGAAAAGTATTGGCAACGTACTGAAAAGTAGTGGCAAAGTGATGAAAATTGTGGCAATGTACTGAAAAGTTGTGGCAAAGTCGTGGCAAAGTACTGAAAAGCGTGGCAAAGTAGAGAAAGTTGTGGCAAAGTGCTGAAAAGTAGTGGCAAAGTACTGACAAATGTGGCAAAGTACTGAAAAGTTGTGGCAAAGTCGTGGCAAAGTGCTGAAAAGTAGTGGCAAAGTACTGAAAAGTGTGCAATGTACTGAAAAGTTGTGGCAAAGTGCTGAAAATTAGAGGCAAAGTACTGAAAAGCAGTTGCAAAGTAATGAAAATGGTGGCAAAGTACTGCAAAGTTGTGGCAAAGTCGTGGCAAAGTACTGAAAATTGTGGCAAAGTACAGAAAAGTTGTGGCAAAGTCATGGCAAAGTACTGAAATGTTGTGGCAAAGTGCTGAAAAGTGTGGCAAAGTACTGAAAAGTTGTGGCAAAGTCGTGGAAAAGTACTTAAAAGTGTGGCAAAGTACTTAAAAGTGTGACAAAGTACTGAAAGGTTGTGGCAAAGTCGTGGCAAAGTACTGAAAAGTGTGGCAAAGTACTGAAGAGTTGTGGCAAAGTTCTGAAAAGCAGTGGCAAAGTACTGAAAGGTAGTGGCAAAGTGCTGAAAAGTGTAGCAAAGTACTGACAAGTTGTGGCAAAGTGCTGAAAAGTAGTGGCAAAGTACTGAAAAGCAGTGGCAAAGTAATGAAAAGTGTGGCAAAGTACTGAAAAGGTGTGGCAAAGTCGTGGCAAAGATGTGGCAAAGTCGTGGCAAAGTACAGAAAAGTTTAGTCAAAATGGTGAAAAGTAGTGGCAAAGTACTGAAAAGTATGGCAAAGTATTGAAAAGTTGTGGCAAAGTGCTGAAAAGCCTTGGCAAAGTACTGAAAAGTGTGGCAAAGTACTGAAAAGTTTTGTCAAAATGCTGAAAAGTAGTGGCAAAGTGCTGAAAAGTGTGGCAAAGTACTGAAAAAGTTGTGGCAAAGTGCTGAAAAGCCTTGGCAAAGTACTGAAAAGTGTGGCAAAGTACTGAAAAGTTGTGGCAAAGTGCTGAAAAGTAGTGGCAAAGTACTGAAAAGTAGTGGCAAAGTGCTGAAAAGTGTGGCAAAGTACTAAAAGTTGTGGCAAAGTGCTGAAAAGTAGTGGCAAAGTACTGAAAAGTTGTGGCAAAGTAATGAAAGGCAGTGGCGAAGTGCTGAAAAGTAGTGGCAAAGAACTGAAAAAGTGGGGCAAAGTGCTGAAAAGTTGTGGCAAAGTACTGAAACGTTGTGGCAAAGTCGTGGCAAAGTACTGAACAGTGTGGCAAAGAACTGAAAAGTTGTGGCAAAGTGATGAAAAGTAGAGGCATAGTACTGAAAAGTGTGGCAAAGTACTGGAAAGTTGTGGCAAAGTCGTGGCAAAGTACTGAAAAGTGTGGCAAAGTACTGAAAAGTTTTGTCAAAATGCTGAAAAGTAGTGGCAAAGTGCTGAAAAGTGTGGCAAAGTACTGAAAAAGTTGTGGCAAAGTGCTGAAAAGCCTTGGCAAAGTACTGAAAAGTATGGCAAAGTACTGAAAAGTTGTGGCAAAGTGCTCAAAAGTAGTGGCAAAGTACTGAAAATTAGTGGCAAAGTGCTGAAAAGTGTGGCAAAGTACTAAAAGTTGTGGCAAAGTGCTGAAAAGTAGTGGCAAAGTACTGAAAAGTTGTGGCAAAGTAATGAAAGGCAGTGGCGAAATGCTGAAAAGTAGTGGCAAAGAACTGAAAAAGTGTGGCAAAGTACTGAAAAGTTGTGGCAAAGTGCTGAAAAGTGTGCAATGTACTGAAAAGTTGTGGCAAAGTGCTGAAAATTAGAGGCAAAGTACTGAAAAGCAGTTGCAAAGTAATGAAAATGGTGGCAAAGTACTGCAAAGTTGTGGCAAAGTCGTGGCAAAGTACTGAAAATTGTGGCAAAGTACAGAAAAGTTGTGGCAAAGTCATGGCAAAGTACTGAAATGTTGTGGCAAAGTGCTGAAAAGTGTGGCAAAGTACTGAAAAGTTGTGGCAAAGTCGTGGAAAAGTACTTAAAAGTGTGGCAAAGTACTTAAAAGTGTGGCAAAGTACTGAAAGGTTGTGGCAAAGTCGTGGCAAAGTACTGAAAAGTGTGGCAAAGTACTGAAGAGTTGTGGCAAAGTTCTGAAAAGCAGTGGCAAAGTACTGAAAGGTAGTGGCAAAGTGCTGAAAAGTGTGGCAAAGTACTGACAAGTTGTGGCAAAGTGCTGAAAAGTAGTGGCAAAGTACTGAAAAGCAGTGGCAAAGTAATGAAAAGTGTGGCAAAGTACTGAAAAGGTGTGGCAAAGTCGTGGCAAAGATGTGGCAAAGTCGTGGCAAAGTACAGAAAAGTTTAGTCAAAATGTTGAAAAGTAGTGGCAAAGTACTGAAAAGTATGGCAAAGTATTGAAAAGTTGTGGCAAAGTGCTGAAAAGCCTTGGCAAAGTACTGAAAAGTGTGGCAAAGTACTGAAAAGTTTTGTCAAAATGCTGAAAAGTAGTGGCAAAGTGCTGAAAAGTGTGGCAAAGTACTGAAAAAGTTGTGGCAAAGTGCTGAAAAGCCTTGGCAAAGTACTGAAAAGTGTGGCAAAGTACTGAAAAGTTGTGGCAAAGTGCTGAAAAGTAGTGGCAAAGTACTGAAAAGTAGTGGCAAAGTGCTGAAAAGTGTGGCAAAGTACTAAAAGTTGTGGCAAAGTGCTGAAAAGTAGTGGCAAAGTACTGAAAAGTTGTGGCAAAGTAATGAAAGGCAGTGGCGAAGTGCTGAAAAGTAGTGGCAAAGAACTGAAAAAGTGGGGCAAAGTGCTGAAAAGTTGTGGCAAAGTACTGAAACGTTGTGGCAAAGTCGTGGCAAAGTACTGAACAGTGTGGCAAAGAACTGAAAAGTTGTGGCAAAGTGATGAAAAGTAGAGGCATAGTACTGAAAAGTGTGGCAAAGTACTGGAAAGTTGTGGCAAAGTCGTGGCAAAGTACTGAAAAGTGTGGCAAAGTACTGAAAAGTTTTGTCAAAATGCTGAAAAGTAGTGGCAAAGTGCTGAAAAGTGTGGCAAAGTACTGAAAAAGTTGTGGCAAAGTGCTGAAAAGCCTTGGCAAAGTACTGAAAAGTGTGGCAAAGTACTGAAAAGTTGTGGCAAAGTGCTCAAAAGTAGTGGCAAAGTACTGAAAATTAGTGGCAAAGTGCTGAAAAGTGTGGCAAAGTACTAAAAGTTGTGGCAAAGTGCTGAAAAGTAGTGGCAAAGTACTGAAAAGTTGTGGCAAAGTAATGAAAGGCAGTGGCGAAATGCTTAAAAGTAGTGGCAAAGAACTGAAAAAGTGTGGCAAAGTACTGAAAAGTTGTGGCAAAGTGCTGAAAAGTGTGCAATGTACTGAAAAGTTGTGGCAAAGTGCTGAAAATTAGAGGCAAAGTACTGAAAAGCAGTTGCAAAGTAATGAAAATGGTGGCAAAGTACTGCAAAGTTGTGGCAAAGTCGTGGCAAAGTACTGAAAATTGTGGCAAAGTACAGAAAAGTTGTGGCAAAGTCATGGCAAAGTACTGAAATGTTGTGGCAAAGTGCTGAAAAGTGTGGCAAAGTACTGAAAAGTTGTGGCAAAGTCGTGGAAAAGTACTTAAAAGTGTGGCAAAGTACTTAAAAGTGTGGCAAAGTACTGAAAGGTTGTGGCAAAGTCGTGGCAAAGTACTGAAAAGTGTGGCAAAGTACTGAAGAGTTGTGGCAAAGTTCTGAAAAGCAGTGGCAAAGTACTGAAAGGTAGTGGCAAAGTGCTGAAAAGTGTGGCAAAGTACTGACAAGTTGTGTCAGTTGTACTGAAAAGTGTGGCAAAGTACTGAAAAGTTGTGGCAAAGTGCTGAAAAGTAGTGGCAAAGTACTGAAAAGTAGTGGCAAAGTGCTGAAAAGTGTGGCAAAGTACTAAAAGTTGTGGCAAAGTGCTGACAAGTAGTGGCAAAGTACTGAAAAGTTGTGGCAAAGTAATGAAAGGCAGTGGCGAAGTGCTGAAAAGTAGTGGCAAAGAACTGAAAAAGTGGGGCAAAGTGCTGAAAAGTTGTGGCAAAGTACTGAAACGTTGAGGCAAAGTCGTGGCAAAGTACTGAACAGTGTGGCAAAGAACTGAAAAGTTGTGGCAAAGTGATGAAAAGTAGAGGCATAGTACTGAAAAGTGTGGCAAAGTACTGGAAAGTTGTGGCAAAGTCGTGGCAAAGTACTGAAAAGTGTGGCAAAGTACTGAAAAGTTTTGTCAAAATGCTGAAAAGTAGTGGCAAAGTGCTGAAAAGTGTGGCAAAGTACTGAAAAAGTTGTGGCAAAGTGCTGAAAAGCCTTGGCAAAGTACTGAAAAGTGTGGCAAAGTACTGAAAAGTTGTGGCAAAGTGCTCAAAAGTAGTGGCAAAGTACTGAAAATTAGTGGCAAAGTGCTGAAAAGTGTGGCAAAGTACTAAAAGTTGTGGCAAAGTGCTGAAAAGTAGTGGCAAAGTACTGAAAAGTTGTGGCAAAGTACTGAAAAGCAGTTGCAAAGTACTGAAATGGTGGCAAAGTACTGCAAAGTTGTGGCAAAGTCGTAGCAAAGTACTGAACAAGTGTGGCAAAGTACAGAAAAGTTGTGGCAAAGTGCTGAAAAGTAGTGGCAAAGTACTGAAAAGTGAGGCAAAGTACTGAAAAGTTGTGGCAAAGTCATGGCAAAGTACTGAAATGTTGTGGTAAAGTGCTGAAAAGTGTGGCAAAGTACTGAAAAGTTGTGGCAAATTCTTGGAAAAGTACTGACAAGTGTGGCAAAGTACTGAAAAGTGTGGCAAAGTACTGAAAAGTTGTGGCAAAGTCGTGGCAAAGTACTGAAAAGTGTGGCAAAGTACTGAAAAGTTGAGACAAAGTTCTGAAAAGTAGTGGCAAAGTACTGAAAGGTAGTGGCAAAGTGCTGTAAAGTGTGGCAAAGTACTGAAAAGTTGTGGCAAAGTACTGAAAAGTATGGCAAAGTACTGAAAATTTGTGGCAAAGTCGTGGAAAAGTACTGAAAAGTGTGGCAAAGTATTGAAAAGTGTGGCAAAGTACTGAAAAATCGTGGCAAAGTAATGAAAAGTAGTGGCAAAGTACTGAAAAGTGTGGCAAAGTACTGAAAAGTTGTGGCAAAGTGCTGAAAAGTGTGGCAAAGTCGTGGCAAAGTACTGAAAAGTGTGGCCAAGTACTGAAAAGTTGTGGCAAAGTGCTGAAAAGTAGTGGCAAATTACTGAAAAGTTGTGGCAAAGAGCCGAAAAGTAGTGGCAAAGTATTGAAAAGTGTGGCAAAGTACTGAAAAGTGTGGCAAAGTACTGCAAAGTTGTTGCAAAGTGCTGAAAAGTATTGGCAACGTACTGAAAAGTAGTGGCAAAGTGATGAAAATTGTGGCAATGTACTGAAAAGTTGTGGCAAAGTCGTGGCAAAGTACTGAAAAGCGTGGCAAAGTAGAGAAAGTTGTGGCAAAGTGCTGAAAAGTAGTGGCAAAGTACTGACAAATGTGGCAAAGTACTGAAAAGTTGTGGCAAAGTCGTGGCAAAGTGCTGAAAAGTAGTGGCAAAGTACTGAAAAGTGTGCAATGTACTGAAAAGTTGTGGCAAAGTGCTGAAAATTAGAGGCAAAGTACTGAAAAGCAGTTGCAAAGTAATGAAAATGGTGGCAAAGTACTGCAAAGTTGTGGCAAAGTCGTGGCAAAGTACTGAAAATTGTGGCAAAGTACAGAAAAGTTGTGGCAAAGTCATGGCAAAGTACTGAAATGTTGTGGCAAAGTGCTGAAAAGTGTGGCAAAGTACTGAAAAGTTGTGGCAAAGTCGTGGAAAAGTACTTAAAAGTGTGGCAAAGTACTTAAAAGTGTGACAAAGTACTGAAAGGTTGTGGCAAAGTCGTGGCAAAGTACTGAAAAGTGTGGCAAAGTACTGAAGAGTTGTGGCAAAGTTCTGAAAAGCAGTGGCAAAGTACTGAAAGGTAGTGGCAAAGTGCTGAAAAGTGTAGCAAAGTACTGACAAGTTGTGGCAAAGTGCTGAAAAGTAGTGGCAAAGTACTGAAAAGCAGTGGCAAAGTAATGAAAAGTGTGGCAAAGTACTGAAAAGGTGTGGCAAAGTCGTGGCAAAGATGTGGCAAAGTCGTGGCAAAGTACAGAAAAGTTTAGTCAAAATGGTGAAAAGTAGTGGCAAAGTACTGAAAAGTATGGCAAAGTATTGAAAAGTTGTGGCAAAGTGCTGAAAAGCCTTGGCAAAGTACTGAAAAGTGTGGCAAAGTACTGAAAAGTTTTGTCAAAATGCTGAAAATTAGTGGCAAAGTGCTGAAAAGTGTGGCAAAGTACTGAAAAAGTTGTGGCAAAGTGCTGAAAAGCCTTGGCAAAGTACTGAAAAGTGTGGCAAAGTACTGAAAAGTTGTGGCAAAGTGCTGAAAAGTAGTGGCAAAGTACTGAAAAGTAGTGGCAAAGTGCTGAAAAGTGTGGCAAAGTACTAAAAGTTGTGGCAAAGTGCTGAAAAGTAGTGGCAAAGTACTGAAAAGTTGTGGCAAAGTAATGAAAGGCAGTGGCGAAGTGCTGAAAAGTAGTGGCAAAGAACTGAAAAAGTGGGGCAAAGTGCTGAAAAGTTGTGGCAAAGTACTGAAACGTTGTGGCAAAGTCGTGGCAAAGTACTGAACAGTGTGGCAAAGAACTGAAAAGTTGTGGCAAAGTGATGAAAAGTAGAGGCATAGTACTGAAAAGTGTGGCAAAGTACTGGAAAGTTGTGGCAAAGTCGTGGCAAAGTACTGAAAAGTGTGGCAAAGTACTGAAAAATTTTGTCAAAATGCTGAAAAGTAGTGGCAAAGTGCTGAAAAGTGTGGCAAAGTACTGAAAAAGTTGTGGCAAAGTGCTGAAAAGCCTTGGCAAAGTACTGAAAAGTGTGGCAAAGTACTGAAAAGTTGTGGCAAAGTGCTCAAAAGTAGTGGCAAAGTACTGAAAATTAGTGGCAAAGTGCTGAAAAGTGTGGCAAAGTACTAAAAGTTGTGGCAAAGTGCTGAAAAGTAGTGGCAAAGTACTGAAAAGTTGTGGCAAAGTAATGAAAGGCAGTGGCGAAATGCTGAAAAGTAGTGGCAAAGAACTGAAAAAGTGTGGCAAAGTACTGAAAAGTTGTGGCAAAGTGCTGAAAAGTGTGCAATGTACTGAAAAGTTGTGGCAAAGTGCTGAAAATTAGAGGCAAAGTACTGAAAAGCAGTTGCAAAGTAATGAAAATGGTGGCAAAGTACTGCAAAGTTGTGGCAAAGTCGTGGCAAAGTACTGAAAATTGTGGCAAAGTACAGAAAAGTTGTGGCAAAGTCATGGCAAAGTACTGAAATGTTGTGGCAAAGTGCTGAAAAGTGTGGCAAAGTACTGAAAAGTTGTGGCAAAGTCGTGGAAAAGTACTTAAAAGTGTGGCAAAGTACTTAAAAGTGTGGCAAAGTACTGAAAGGTTGTGGCAAAGTCGTGGCAAAGTACTGAAAAGTGTGGCAAAGTACTGAAGAGTTGTGGCAAAGTTCTGAAAAGCAGTGGCAAAGTACTGAAAGGTAGTGGCAAAGTGCTGAAAAGTGTGGCAAAGTACTGACAAGTTGTGGCAAAGTGCTGAAAAGTAGTGGCAAAGTACTGAAAAGCAGTGGCAAAGTAATGAAAAGTGTGGCAAAGTACTGAAAAGGTGTGGCAAAGTCGTGGCAAAGATGTGGCAAAGTCGTGGCAAAGTACAGAAAAGTTTAGTCAAAATGTTGAAAAGTAGTGGCAAAGTACTGAAAAGTATGGCAAAGTATTGAAAAGTTGTGGCAAAGTGCTGAAAAGCCTTGGCAAAGTACTGAAAAGTGTGGCAAAGTACTGAACAGTTTTGTCAAAATGCTGAAAAGTAGTGGCAAAGTGCTGAAAAGTGTGGCAAAGTACTGAAAAAGTTGTGGCAAAGTGCTGAAAAGCCTTGGCAAAGTACTGAAAAGTGTGGCAAAGTACTGAAAAGTTGTGGCAAAGTGCTGAAAAGTAGTGGCAAAGTACTGAAAAGTAGTGGCAAAGTGCTGAAAAGTGTGGCAAAGAACTAAAAGTTGTGGCAAAGTGCTGAAAAGTAGTGGCAAAGTACTGAAAAGTTGTGGCAAAGTTATGAAAGGCAGTGGCGAAGTGCTGAAAAGTAGTGGCAAAGAACTGAAAAAGTGGGGCAAAGTGCTGAAAAGTTGTGGCAAAGTACTGAAACGTTGTGGCAAAGTCGTGGCAAAGTACTGAACAGTGTGGCAAAGAACTGAAAAGTTGTGGCAAAGTGATGAAAAGTAGAGGCATAGTACTGAAAAGTGTGGCAAAGTACTGGAAAGTTGTGGCAAAGTCGTGGCAAAGTACTGAAAAGTGTGGCAAAGTACTGAAAAGTTTTGTCAAAATGCTGAAAAGTAGTGGCAAAGTGCTGAAAAGTGTGGCAAAGTACTGAAAAAGTTGTGGCAAAGTGCTGAAAAGCCTTGGCAAAGTACTGAAAAGTGTGGCAAAGTACTGAAAAGTTGTGGCAAAGTGCTCAAAAGTAGTGGCAAAGTACTGAAAATTAGTGGCAAAGTGCTGAAAAGTGTGGCAAGTACTAAAAGTTGTGGCAAAGTGCTGAAAAGTAGTGGCAAAGTACTGAAAAGTTGTGGCAAAGTAATGAAAGGCAGTGGCGAAATGCTGAAAAGTAGTGGCAAAGAACTGAAAAAGTGTGGCAAAGTACTGAAAAGTTGTGGCAAAGTGCTGAAAAGTGTGCAATGTACTGAAAAGTTGTGGCAAAGTGCTGAAAATTAGAGGCAAAGTACTGAAAAGCAGTTGCAAAGTAATGAAAATGGTGGCAAAGTACTGCAAAGTTGTGGCAAAGTCGTGGCAAAGTACTGAAAATTGTGGCAAAGTACAGAAAAGTTGTGGCAAAGTCATGGCAAAGTACTGAAATGTTGTGGCAAAGTGCTGAAAAGTGTGGCAAAGTACTGAAAAGTTGTGGCAAAGTCGTGGAAAAGTACTTAAAAGTGTGGCAAAGTACTTAAAAGTGTGGCAAAGTACTGAAAGGTTGTGGCAAAGTCGTGGCAAAGTACTGAAAAGTGTGGCAAAGTACTGAAGAGTTGTGGCAAAGTTCTGAAAAGCAGTGGCAAAGTACTGAAAGGTAGTGGCAAAGTGCTGAAAAGTGTGGCAAAGTACTGACAAGTTGTGTCAGTTGTACTGAAAAGTGTGGCAAAGTACTGAAAAGTTGTGGCAAAGTGCTGAAAAGTAGTGGCAAAGTACTGAAAAGTAGTGGCAAAGTGCTGAAAAGTGTGGCAAAGTACTAAAAGTTGTGGCAAAGTGCTGAAAAGTAGTGGCAAAGTACTGAAAAGTTGTGGCAAAGTAATGAAAGGCAGTGGCGAAGTGCTGAAAAGTAGTGGCAAAGAACTGAAAAAGTGGGGCAAAGTGCTGAAAAGTTGTGGCAAAGTACTGAAACGTTGTGGCAAAGTCGTGGCAAAGTACTGAACAGTGTGGCAAAGAACTGAAAAGTTGTGGCAAAGTGATGAAAAGTAGAGGCATAGTACTGAAAAGTGTGGCAAAGTACTGGAAAGTTGTGGCAAAGTCGTGGTAAAGTACTGAAAAGTGTGGCAAAGTACTGAAAAGTTTTGTCAAAATGCTGAAAAGTAGTGGCAAAGTGCTGAAAAGTGTGGCAAAGTACTGAAAAAGTTGTGGCAAAGTGCTGAAAAGCCTTGGCAAAGTACTGAAAAGTGTGGCAAAGTACTGAAAAGTTGTGGCAAAGTGCTCAAAAGTAGTGGCAAAGTACTGAAAATTAGTGGCAAAGTGCTGAAAAGTGTGGCAAAGTACTAAAAGTTGTGGCAAAGTGCTGAAAAGTAGTGGCAAAGTACTGAAAAGTTGTGGCAAAGTAATGAAAGGCAGTGGCGAAATGCTGAAAAGTAGTGGCAAAGAACTGAAAAAGTGTGGCAAAGTACTGAAAAGTTGTGGCAAAGTGCTGAAAAGTGTGCAATGTACTGAAAAGTTGTGGCAAAGTGCTGAAAATTAGAGGCAAAGTACTGAAAAGCAGTTGCAAAGTAATGAAAATGGTGGCAAAGTACTGCAAAGTTGTGGCAAAGTCGTGGCAAAGTACTGAAAATTGTGGCAAAGTACAGAAAAGTTGTGGCAAAGTCATGGCAAAGTACTGAAATGTTGTGGCAAAGTGCTGAAAAGTGTGGCAAAGTACTGAAAAGTTGTGGCAAAGTCGTGGAAAAGTACTTAAAAGTGTGGCAAAGTACTTAAAAGTGTGGCAAAGTACTGAAAGGTTGTGGCAAAGTCGTGGCAAAGTACTGAAAAGTGTGGCAAAGTACTGAAGAGTTGTGGCAAAGTTCTGAAAAGCAGTGGCAAAGTACTGAAAGGTAGTGGCAAAGTGCTGAAAAGTGTGGCAAAGTACTGACAAGTTGTGGCAAAGTGCTGAAAAGTAGTGGCAAAGTACTGAAAAGCAGTGGCAAAGTAATGAAAAGTGTGGCAAAGTACTGAAAAGGTGTGGCAAAGTTGTGGCAAAGATGTGGCAAAGTCGTGGCAAAGTACAGACAAGTTTAGTCAAAATGTTGAAAAGTAGTGGCAAAGTACTGAAAAGTATGGCAAAGTATTGAAAAGTTGTGGCAAAGTGCTGAAAAGCCTTGGCAAAGTACTGAAAAGTGTGGCAAAGTACTGAAAAGTTTTGTCAAAATGCTGAAAAGTAGTGGCAAAGTGCTGAAAAGTGTGGCAAAGTACTGAAAAAGTTGTGGCAAAGTGCTGAAAAGCCTTGGCAAAGTACTGAAAAGTGTGGCAAAGTACTGAAAAGTTGTGGCAAAGTGCTGAAAAGTAGTGGCAAAGTACTGAAAAGTAGTGGCAAAGTGCTGAAAAGTGTGGCAAAGTACTAAAAGTTGTGGCAAAGTGCTGAAAAGTAGTGGCAAACTACTGAAAAGTTGTGGCAAAGTAATGAAAGGCAGTGGCGAAGTGCTGAAAAGTAGTGGCAAAGAACTGAAAAAGTGGGGCAAAGTGCTGAAAAGTTGTGGCAAAGTACTGAAACGTTGTGGCAAAGTCGTGGCAAAGTACTGAACAGTGTGGCAAAGAACTGAAAAGTTGTGGCAAAGTGATGAAAAGTAGAGGCATAGTACTGAAAAGTGTGGCAAAGTACTGGAAAGTTGTGGCAAAGTCGTGGCAAAGTACTGAAAAGTGTGGCAAAGTACTGAAAAGTTTTGTCAAAATGCTGAAAAGTAGTGGCAAAGTGCTGAAAAGTGTGGCAAAGTACTGAAAAAGTTGTGGCAAAGTGCTGAAAAGCCTTGGCAAAGTACTGAAAAGTGTGGCAAAGTACTGAAAAGTTGTGGCAAAGTGCTCAAAAGTAGTGGCAAAGTACTGAAAATTAGTGGCAAAGTGCTGAAAAGTGTGGCAAAGTACTAAAAGTTGTGGCAAAGTGCTGAAAAGTAGTGGCAAAGTACTGAAAAGTTGTGGCAAAGTAATGAAAGGCAGTGGCGAAATGCTGAAAAGTAGTGGCAAAGAACTGAAAAAGTGTGGCAAAGTACTGAAAAGTTGTGGCAAAGTGCTGAAAAGTAGTGGCAAAGTACTGAAAAGCAGTAGCAAAGTAATGAAAAGTGTGGCAAAGTACTGAAAAGGTGTGGCAAAGTCGTGGCAAAGATGTGGCAAAGTCGTGGCAAAGTACAGAAAAGTTTATTCAAAATGGTGAAAAGTAGTGGCAAAGTACTGAAAAGTATGGCAAAGTATTGAAAAGTTGTGGCAAAGGGCTGAAAAGCCTTGGCAAAGTACTGAAAAGTGTGGCAAAGTACTGAAAAGTTTTGTCAAAATGCTGAAAAGTAGTGGCAAAGTGCTGAAAAGTGTGGCAAAATACTGAAAAAGTTGTGGCAAAGTGCTGAAATGCCTTAGCAAAGTACTGAAAAGTGTGGCAAAGTACTGAAAAGTTGTGGCAAAGTGCTGAAAAGTAGTGGCAAAGTACTGAAAAGTAGTGGCAAAGTGCTGAAAAGTGTGGCAAAGTACTAAAAGTTGTGGCAAAGTGCTGAAAAGTAGTGGCAAAGTACTGAACAGTGTGGCAAAGAACTGAAAAGTTGTGGCAAAGTGATGAAAAGTAGAGGCATAGTACTGAAAAGTGTGGCAAAGTACTGGAAAGTTGTGGCAAAGTCGTGGCAAAGTACTGAAAAGTGTGGCAAAGTACGGAAAAGTTTTGTCAAAATGCTGAAAAGTAGTGGCAAAGTGCTGAAAAGTGTGGCAAAGAACTGAAAAAGTTGTGGCAAAGTGCTGAAAAGCCTTGGCAAAGTACTGAAAAGTGTGGCAAAGTACTGAAAAGTTGTGGCAAAGTGCTCAAAAGTAGTGGCAAAGTACTGAAAAGTAGTGGCAAAGTGCTGAAAAGTGTGGCAAAGTACTAGAAGTTGTGGCAAAGTGCTGAAAAGTAGTGGCAAAGTATTGAAAAGTTGTGGCAAAGTAATGAAAGGCAGTGGCGAAATGCTGAAAAGTAGTGGCAAAGAACTGAAAAAGTGTGGCAAAGTACTGAAAAGTTGTGGCAAAGTGCTGAAAAGTTGTGGCAAAGTATTGAAAAGCAGTGGCAAAGTACTGAAAAGTGTAGCAAAGTACTGAAAAGTTGTGGCAAAGTCGTGGCAAAGTACTGAACAGTGTGGCAAAGAACTGAAAAGTTGTGGCAAAGTGCTGAAAAGTAGAGGCATAGTACTGAAAAGTGTGGCAAAGTACTGAAAAGTTGTGGCAAAGTGCTGAAAAGTAGTGGCAAAGTACTGAAAAGTAGAGGCAAAATGCTGACAAGTGTGGCAAAGTACTGAAAAGTTGTGGCAAAGTGTTGAAAAGTAGTGGCAAAATAATGAAAAGTGTGGCAAAGTCCTGAAAAGTGTGGCCAAGTACTGAAAAGTTGTGGCAAAGTGTTGAAAAGTAGTGGCAAAGTACTAAAAAGCAGTGGCAAAGTGTTGAAAAGTGTAGCAAAGTACTGAAAAGTTGTGGCAAAGTTCTGAAAAGTAGTGGCAAAGTACTGAAAGGTAGTGGCAAAGTGCTGAAAAGTGTGGCAAAGTACTAAAAAGTTGTGGCAAAGTGCTGAAAAGTAGTGGCAAAGTACTGAAAAGCAGTGGCAAAGTACTGAAAAGTGTGGCAAAGTACTGAAAAGTTGTGGCAAAGTCGTGGCAAAGTTGTGGCAAAGTCGTGGCAAAGTACTGAAAAGTTTAGTCAAAATGGTGAAAAGTAGTGGCAAAGTACTGAAAAGTATGGCAAAGTACTGAAAAGTTGTGGCAAAGTGCTGAAAAGCCTTGGCAAAGTAATTAAAAGTGTGGCAAAGTACTGAAAAGTTGTGGCAAAGTGCAGAAAAGTAGTGGCAAAGTACTGAAAAGTAGTGGCAAAGTGCTGAAAAGTGTGGCAAAGTACTGAAAAGTTGTGGCAAAGTGCTGAAAAGTAGTGGCAAAGTACTGAAAAGTTATGGCAAAGTACTGAAAGGCAGTGGCGAATTGCTGAAAAGTGTGGCAATTAGTGAAAAGTTGTGGCAAAGTACTGAAAAGTAGAGGCAAAGTACAGAAAAGTGTGGCAAAGTACAGAAAAGTTGTGACAAAGTGCTGAAAAGTAGTGGCAAAGTAATGAAAAGTGTGGCAAAGTACTGACAAGTTGTGGCAAAGTCATGGCAAAGTACTGAAATGTTGTGGCAAAGTCCTGAAAAGTGTGGCAAAATACTGAACAGTTGTGGCAAAGTCGTGGAAAAGTACTGAAAAGTGTGGCAAAGTACTGAAAAGTGTGGCAAAGTACTGAAAAGTTGTGGCAACGTCGTGGCAAAGTACTGAAAAGTGTGGCAAAGTACTGAAAAGTTGTGCTGAAGTTCTGAAAAGTAGTGGCAAAGTACTGAAAGGTAGTGGCAAAGTGCTGAAAAGTGTGGCAAAGTACTAAAAAGTTGTGGCAAAGTGCTGAAAAGTAGTGGCAAAGTACTGAAAAGCAGTGGCAAAGTACTGAAAAGTGTGGCAAAGTACTGAAAAATTGTGGCAAAGTCGTGGCAAAGTTGTGGCAAAGTCGTGGCAAAGTACTGAAAAGTATGGCAAAGTACTGAAAAGTTGTGGCGAAGTGCTGAAAAGTGTGGCAAAGTAGTGAAAAGTTGTGGCAAAGTGCTGAAAAGTAGAGGCAAAGTACAGAAAAGTGTGGCAAAGTACTGAAAAGTTGTGGCAAAGTGCTGAAAAGTAGTGGCAAAGTTCTGAATAGTAGTGGCAAAGTGCTGAAAAGTGTGGCAAAGTACAGAAAAGTGTGGCAAAGTACTGAAAAGTTGTGGCAAAGTGCTGAAAAGTAGTGGCAAAGAACTGAATAGTAGTGGCAAAGTGCTGAAAAGTGTGGCAAAGTGTTGAAAAGTGTGGCAAAGTGATGAAAAGTAGTGGCAAAGTACTAAAAAGTTGTGGCAAAGTAGTGGCAAACTAAAAAGTTGTGGCAAAGTAGTGGCAAAGTACTGAAAAGTGTGGCAAAGTACTGAAAAGTTGTGGCAAAGTCGTGGCAAAGTACTGAAAAGTGTGGCAAAGTACTGAAAAGTTGTGGCAAAGTGCTGAAAAGTTGTGGCAAAGTACTGAAAAGCAGTGACAAAGTACTGAAAAGTGTGGCAAAGTACTGAAAAGTTGTGGCAAAGTGTTGAAAAGTAGTGGCAAAATACTGAAAAGTGTGGCAAAGTCCTGAAAAGTGTGGCCAAGTACTGAAAAGTTGTGGCAAAGTGTTGAAAAGTAGTGGCAAAGTACTAAAAAGCAGTGGCAAAGTGTTGAAAAGTGTAGCAAAGTACTGAAAAGTTGTGGCAAAGTTCTAAAAAGTAGTGGCAAAGTACTGAAAGGTAGTGGCAAAGTGCTGAAAAGTGTGGCAAAGTACTAAAAAGTTGTGGCAAAGTGCTGAAAAGTAGTGGCAAAGTACTGAAAAGCAGTGGCAAAGTACTGAAAAGTGTGGCAAAGTATTGAAAAGTAGTGGCAAAGTACTGAAAAGTAGTGGCAAAGTGCTGAAAAGTGTGGCAAAGTACGGAAAAGTTGTGGCAAAGAGCTGAAAAGTAGTGGCAATGTACTGAAAGCAGTTGCAAAGTCCCGAAAAGTGTGGCAAAGTACAGAAAAGTTGTGACAAAGTGCTGAAAAGTAGTGGTAAAGTACTGAAAAGTTGTGGCAAGTCGTGGAAAAGTACTGAAAAGTGTGGCAAAGAACTGAAAAGTGTGGCAAAGTACTGAAAAGTTGTGGCAAAGTCGTGGCAAAGTACCTAAAGTGTGGCAAAGTTTTGAAAAGTAGTGGCAAAGTACTGAAAGGTAGTGGCAAAGTGCTGTAAAGTGTGGCAAAGTACTAAAAAGTTGTGGCAAAGTCGTGGCAAAGTACTGAAAAGAGTGGCAAAGTACTGAAAAGTTGTGGCAAGTGCTGAAAAGTAGAGGCAAAGTACTGAAAAGTGTGGCAAAGTACTGAACAGTTGTGGCAAAGTCGTGGCAAAGTACTAAAAGCGTGGCAAAGTACAGAAAAGTTGTGGCAAAGTGCCGAAAAGTAGTGGCAAAGTACTGAAAAGTAGTGGCAAAGTGCTGAATAGTGTGGCAAAGTACTGAAAAGTTGTGGCAATGTGCTGAAAATTAGTGGCAAAGTACTGAAAAGCAGTGGCAAAGTACTGAAAAAGGTGGCAAAGTACTGCAAAGTTGTGCCAAAGTCGTGGCAAAGTAGTGAAAAGTGTGGCAAAGTACAGAAAAGTTGTGACAAAGTGCTGAAAATTAGTTGCAAAGTAATGAAAAGTGTGGCAAAGTAATGAAAAGTTGTGGCAAAATCATGGCAATGTACTTAAATGTTGTGGCAAAGTGCTGAAAAGTGTGGCAAAGTACTGAAAAGTTGTGGCAAAGTCGTGGAAAAGTACTGAAAAGTGTGGCAAAGTACTGAAAAGTGTGGCAAAGTACTGAAAAGTTGTGGCAAAGTCGTGGCAAAGTACCTAAAGTGTGGCAAAGTACTGAAAAGTGTGGCAAAGTACTGAAAGGTAGTGGCAAAGTGCTGTAAAGTGAGGCAAAGTACTAAAAAGTTGTGGCAAAGTCGTGGCAAAGTACTGAAAAGAGTGGCAAAGTACTGAAAAGTTGTGGCAAGTGCTGAAAAGTAGAGGCAAAGTACTGAAAAGTGTGGCAAAGTACTGAACAGTTGTGGCAAAGTCGTGGCGAAGTTCTGAAAAGCGTGGCAAAGTACAGAAAAGTTGTGGCAAAGTGCCGACAAGTAGTGGCAAAGTACTGAAAAGTAGTGGCAAAGTGCTGAAAAGTGTGGCAAAGTACTGAAAAGTTGTGGCAATGTGCTGAAAAGTAGAGGCAAAGTACTGAAAAGTGTGGCAAAGTACTGAAAAATTGTGGCAATGTGCTGAAAAGTAGTGGCAAAGTACTGAATAGTAGTGGCAAAGTGCTGAAAAGTGTGGCAAAGTGTTGAAAAGTGTGGCAAAGTGATGAAAAGTAGTGGCAAAGTACTGAAAAGTTGTGGCAAAGTAGTGGCAAAGTACTGAAAAGTGTGGCAAAGAACAGAAAAGTTGTGGCAAAGTGCTGAAAAGTGTGGCCAAGTACTGAAAAGTGGTGGCAAAGTACTGAAAAGTAGTGCCAAAGTGCTGAAAAGTGTGGCAAAGTACTGAAAAGTGTGGCAAAGTCCTGAAAAGTGTGGCCAAGTACTAAAAGTAGTGGAAAATTACTGAAAAGTAGTGGCAAAGTGCTGAAAAGTGTGGCAAAGTACGGAAAAGTTGTGGCAAAGTGCTGAAAAGTACTGGCAATGTACAGAAAGCAGTGGCAAAGTCACGAAAAGTGTGGCAAAGTACAGAAAAGTTGTGACAAAGTGCTGAAAAGTAGTGGTAAAGTAATGAAAAGTGTGGCGAAGTACTGAAAAGTTGTGGCAAAATCATGGCAAAGTACTTAAATGTTGTGGCAAAGTGCTGAAAAGTGTGGCAAAGTACTGAAAAATTGTGGCAAAGTCGTGGAAAAGTACTGAAAAGTGTGGCAAAGTACTAAAAAGTGTGGCAAAGTACGGAAAAGTTGTGGCAAAGTCGTGACAAAGTACCTAAAGCATGGCAAAGTACTGAAAAGTGTGGCAAAGTACTGAAAAGTTGTGACAAAGTTCTGAAAAGTAGTGGCAAAGTACTGAAAGGTAGTGGCAAAGTGCTGTAAAGTGTGGCAAAGTACTAAAAAGTTGTGGCAAAGTCGTGGCAAAGTACTGAAAAGAGTGGCAAAATACTGAAAAGTTGTGGCAAGTGCTGAAAAGTAGAGGCAAAGTACTGAAAAGTGTGGCAAAGTACTGAACAGTTGTGGCAAAGTCGTGGCAAAGTACTGAAAAGCGTTGCAAAGTACAGAAAAGTTGTGGCAAAGTGCCGAAAAGTAGTGGCAAAGTACTGAAAAGTAGTGACAAAGTGCTGAAAAGCAGTTGCAAAGTACTGAAAAAGGTGGCAAAGTACTGCAAAGTTGTGCCAAAGTCGTGGCAAAGTACTGAAAAGTGTGGCAAAGTACAGACAAGTTGTGACAAAGTGCTGAAAAGTAGTGGTAGAGTGATGAAAAGTGTGGCAAAGTACTGACAAGTTGTGGCAAAGTCATGGCAAAGTACTGAAATGTTGTGGCAAAGTGCTGAAAAGTGTGGCAAAATACGGAAAAGTTGTGGCAAAGTCGTGGAAAAGTACTGAAAAGTGTGGCAAAGTACTGAAAAGTGTGGCAAAGTACTGAACAGTTGTGGCAACGTCGTGGCAAAGTACTGAAAAGTGTGGCAAAGTACTGAAAAGTTGTTGCAAAGTACTGAAAAGTTGTGGCAAACTGCTGAAAAGTAGTGGCAAAGTACAGAAAAGTTGTGGCAAAGTGCCGAAAAGTAGTGGCAAAGTACTGAAAAGTAGTGGCAAAGTGCTGAAAAGTGTGGCAAAGTACTGAAAAGTTGTGGCAATGTGCTGAAAATTAGTGGCAAAGTAGTGAAAAGCAGTTGCAAAGTACTGAAAAAGGTGGCAAAGTACTGCAAAGTTGTGCCAAAGTCGTGGCAAAGTACTGAAAAGTGTGGCAAAGTACAGAAAAGTTGTGACAAAGTGCTGAAAAGTAGTGGCAAAGTGATGAAAAGTGTGGCAAAGTACTGACAAGTTGTGGCAAAGTCATGGCAAAGTACTGAAATGTTGTGGCAAAGTGCTGAAAAGTGAGGCAAAATACGGAAAAGTTGTGGCAAAGTCGTGGAAAAGTACTGAAAAGTGTGGCAAAGTACTGAAAAGTGTGGCAAAGTACTGAAAAGTTGTGGCAACGTCGTGGCAAAGTACTGAAAAGTGTGGCAAAGTACTGAAAAATCTGTTGCAAAGTACTGAAAAGTTGTGGCAAAGTGCTGAAAAGTAGTGGCAAAGTACAGAAAAGTAGTGGCAAAGTGCTGAAAAGTATGGCAAAGTACTGAAAAGTTGTGGCAAAGTGCTGAAAAGTAGTTGCAAAGTACTGAAAAGTTATGGCAAAGTACTGTAAGGCAGTGGCGAAGTGCTGAAAAGCGTGGCAAAGTAGTGAAAAGTTGTGGCAAAGTAGTGGCAAAGTACTGAAAAGTTGGCAAAGAACAGAACAGTTGTGGCAAAGTGCTGAAAAGTGTGGCCAAGTACTGAAAAGTTGTGGCAAAGTACTGAAAGTAGTTGCAAAGCTACTGAAAAGTGTGGCAAAGTGCTGAAAAGTAGTGGCAAAGTACTGAAAAGTAGTGGCAAAGTGCTGAAAATTGTGGCATAGTACTGACAAGTTGTGGCAAAGTAGTGGCAAAGCACTGAAAAGTGTGGGCAAATTACTGACAAGTTGTGGCAAAGTGCTGAAAAGTAGTGGCAAACTATTTTAAAGGAGTGGTAAAGTACAGAAAAGTGTGGCAAAGTACTGAAAAGTTGTGGCAAAGTGCTGAAAAGTAGTGGCAAAGTACTGAAAAATGTGGCAAAGTAATGAAAAGTAGTGGCAAAGTGAAGAAAAGTGTGGCACAGTACTGAAAAGTTGTGGCAGTGTACTGAAAAATGTGGCAAAGTACTGAAAAGTTGTGGCAAAGTGCTGAAAAGTAGTGGCAAAGTACTGAAAAGTTGTGGCAAAGTGCTGAAAAGTAGTGGCAAAGTACTGAAAAGTAGTGGCAAAGTGCTGAAAAGTGTGGCAAAGTAATGACAAGTAGTGGCAAAGTAGTGGCAAAGCACTGAAAAGTGTGGCAAAGTACTGAAAAATTGTGGCAAAGTGCTGAAAAGTAGTGGCAAAGTACTGAAAAATGTGGCAAAGTACTGAAAAGTAGTGGCAAAGTGAAAAAAAAAGTGTGGCACAGTACTGAAAAGTTGTGGCAGTGTACTGAAAAAATGTGGCAAAGTACTGAAAAGTTGTGGCAAAGTGCTGAAAAGTAGTGGCAAAGTACTGAAAAGTTGTGGCAAAGTGCTGAAAAGTAGTGGCAAAGTACTGAAAAGTAGTGGCAAAGTGCTGAAAAGTGTGGCAAAGTACTGACAAGTAGTGGCAAAGTAGTGGCAAAGCACTGAAAAGTGTGGCAAAGTACTGAAAAATTGTGGCAAAGTGCTGAAAAGTAGTGGCAAAGTACTGAAAAATGTGGCAAAGTACTGAAAAGTAGTGGCAAAGTGAAGAAAAGTGTGGCAAAGTACTGAAAAGTAGTGGCAAAGTGAAGAAAAGTGTGGCACAGTACTTAAAAGTTGTGGCAGTGTACTGAAAAATGTGGCAAAGTACTGAAAAGTTGTGGCAAAGT
Source organism: Saccoglossus kowalevskii (assembly GCF_978046115.1). Lineage (NCBI taxonomy): Eukaryota > Metazoa > Hemichordata > Enteropneusta > Harrimaniidae > Saccoglossus > Saccoglossus kowalevskii. The sequence goes on from NW_028188705.1 coordinate 47,710, forward strand.
GCTGAAAAGTAGTGGCAAAGTACTGAAAAGTAGTGGCAAACTATTTTAAAGGAGTGGTAAAGTGCTGAAAAGTGTGGCAAAGTACTGACAAGTTGTGGCAAAGTAGTGGCAAAGCACTGAAAAGTGTGGCAAAGTACTGAAAAATTGTGGCAAAGTGCTGAAAAGTAGTGGCAAACTATTTTAAAGGAGTGGTAAAGTGCTGAAAAGTGTGGCAAAGTACTGAAAAGTTGTGGCAAAGTAGTGCCAAATTGCTGAAAAGTGTGGCAAAGTACTGAAAAGTGTGGCAAAGTACTGAAAAGTATAGCAAAGTACTGAAAAGTTGTGGCAAAGTGCTGAAAAGTAGTGGCAAAGTACTGAAAAGTATAGCAAAGTAATGAAAAGTTGTGGCAGAGTACTGAAAAGTAGTGGCAAAGTGAGAAAAGTGTGGCACAGTACTGAAAAGTTGTGGCAAAGTACTGAAAAATGTGGCAAAGTACTGAAAAGTTGTGGCAAAGTGCTGAAAAGTAGTGGCAAAGTACTGAAACGTAGTGGCAAAGTGCTGAAAAGTGTGGCAAAGTACTGACAAGTTGTGGCAAAGTAGTGGCAAAGCACTGAAAAGTGTGGCAAAGTACTGAAAAATTGTGGCAAAGTACTGAAAAGTATAGCAAAGTACTGAAAAGTTGTGGCAAAGTGCTGAAAAGTAGTGGCAAAGTACTGAAAAGTATAGCAAAGTAATGAAAAGTTGTGGCAGAGTACTGAAAAGTAGTGGCAAAGTGAAGAAAAGTGTGGCACAGTACTGAAAACTTGTGGCAAAGTACTGAAAAATGTGGCAAAGTACTGAAAAGTTGTGGCAAAGTGCTGAAAAGTAGTGGCAAAGTACTGAAACGTAGTGGCAAAGTGCTGAAAAGTGTGGCAAAGTACTGACAAGTTGTGGTAAATTAGTGGCAAAGCACTGAAAAGTGTGGCAAAGTACTGAAAAATTGTGGCAAAGTGCTGAAAAGTAGTGGCAAACTACTGAAAAGCAGTGGCAAAGTGCTCAAAAGTGTGGTAAAGTACTGAAAAGTTGTGGCAAAGTGGTGGCAAAGCACTGAAAAGTGTGGCAAAGTACTGAAAATTGTGGCAAAGTGCTGAAAAGTAGTGGCAAACTACTGAAAAGCAGTGGCAAAGTGCTCAAAAGTGTGGTAAAGTACTGAAAAGTTGTGCAAAGTGGTGGCAAAGCACTGAAAAGTGTGGCAAAGTACTGAAAAGTTGTGGCAAAGTGCTGAAAAGTAGTGGCAAAGTGCTGAAATGTGTGGCATAGTTCTGACAAGTTGTAGCAAAGTGCTGAAAAGTAGTGGCAAAGTACTGAAAAATGTGGCAAAGTACTGAAAAGTTGTTGCAAAGTAGTGGCAAAGTAATGAAAGTGTGGCAAAGTACTAAAAAGTTGTGGCAAAGTGCTGAAAAGTGTGGCAAAGTACTGAAAAGTTGTTGCAAAGTAGTGGCAAAGCACTGGAATGTGTGGCAAAGTACAGAAAAGTTGTGGCAAAGTGCTGAAAAGTAGTGGCAAAGTACTGAAAAGTGTGGCAAAGTGCTGAAAAGTAGTGGCAAAGTAGTGAAAAGTGTGGCAAAGTACTGAAAAGCAGTAGCAAAGTACTGAAAAGTGTGGCAAAGTACTGAAAAGTTGTGGTAAAGTGCTGAAAAGTAGTGGCAAACTACTGAAAAGCAGTGGTAAAGTGCTGAAAAGTGTGGCAAAGTAATGAAAAGTTGTGGCAAAGTAGTTGCAAAGCACTGAAAAGTGTGGCAAAGTGCTGAAAAGTAGTGGCAAAGTACTGAAAAGTAGTGGCAAAGTGCTGAAAAGTGTGGCATAGTACTGACAAGTTGTAGCAAAGTCGTGGCAAAGTACTGAAAAGTATGGCAAAGTACTGAAAAGTTGTGGCAAAGTGCTGAAAAGTAGTGGCAAAGTACTGAAAAATGTGGCAAAGTACTGAAAAGTTGTGGCAAAGTGCTGAAAAGTAGTGGCAAAGTACTGAAAATTAGTGGCAAAGTGAAGAAAAGTGTGGCACAGTACTGAAAAGTTGTGGCAAAGTACTGAAAAATGTGGCAAAGTACTGAAAAGTTGTGGCAAAGTACTGAAAAGTTGTGGCAAAGTGCTGAAAAGTAGTGGCAAAGTACTGAAAAGTTGTGGCAAAGTGCTGAAAAGTAGTGGCAAAGTACTGAAAAGTAGTGGCAAAGTGCTGAAAAGTGTGGCAAAGTACTGACAAGTAGTGGCAAAGTAGTGGCAAAGCACTGAAAAGTGTGGCAAAGTACTGAAAAATTGTGGCAAAGTGCTGAAAAGTAGTGGCAAAGTACTGAAAAATGTGGCAAAGTACTGAAAAGTAGTGGCAAAGTGAAGAAAAGTGTGGCACAGTACTGAAAAGTTGTGGCAGTGTACTGAAAAATGTGGCAAAGTACTGAAAAGTTGTGGCAAAGTGCTGAAAAGTAGTGGCAAAGTACTGAAAAGTTGTGGCAAAGTGCTGAAAAGTAGTGGCAAAGTACTGAAAAGTAGTGGCAAAGTGCTGAAAAGTGTGGCAAAGTACTGAAAAATTGTGGCAAAGTGCTGAAAAGTAGTGGCAAACTATTTTAAAGGAGTGGTAAAGTGCTGAAAAGTGTGGCAAAGTACTGAAAAGTTGAGGCAAAGTAGTGCCAAATTGCTGAAAAGTGTGGCAAAGTACTGAAAAGTGTGGCAAAGTACTGAAAAGTATAGCAAAGTACTGAAAAGTTGTGGCAAAGTGCTGAAAAGTAGTGGCAAAGTACTGAAAAGTATAGCAAAGTAATGAAAAGTTGTGGCAGAGTACTGAAAAGTAGTGGCAAATTGAAGAAAAGTGTGGCACAGTACTGAAAAGTTGTGGCAAAGTACTGAAAAATGTGGCAAAGTACTGAAAAGTTGTGGCAAAGTGCTGAAAAGTAGTGGCAAAGTACTGAAACGTAGTGGCAAAGTGCTGAAAAGTGTGGCAAAGTACTGACAAGTTGTGGCAAAGTAGTGGCAAAGCACTGAAAAGTGTGGCAAAGTACTGAAAAATTGTGGCAAAGTGCTGAAAAGTAGTGGCAAACTACTGAAAAGCAGTGGCAAAGTGCTCAAAAGTGTGGTAAAGTACTGAAAAGTTGTGGCAAAGTGGTGGCAAAGCACTGAAAAGTGTGGCAAAGTACTGAAAAGTTGTGGCAAAGTGCTGAAAAGTAGTGGCAAACTATTTTAAAGGAGTGGTAAAGTGCTGAAAAGTGTGGCAAAGTACTGAAAAGTTGTGGCAAAGTAGTGCCAAATTGCTGAAAAGTGTGGCAAAGTACTGAAAAGTGTGGCAAAGTACTGAAAAGTATAGCAAAGTACTGAAAAGTTGTGGCAAAGTGCTGAAAAGTAGTGGCAAAGTACTGAAAAGTATAGCAAAGTAATGAAAAGTTGTGGCAGAGTACTGAAAAGTAGTGGCAAAGTGAGAAAAGTGTGGCACAGTACTGAAAAGTTGTGGCAAAGTACTGAAAAATGTGGCAAAGTACTGAAAAGTTGTGGCAAAGTGCTGAAAAGTAGTGGCAAAGTACTGAAACGTAGTGGCAAAGTGCTGAAAAGTGTGGCAAAGTACTGACAAGTTGTGGCAAAGTAGTGGCAAAGCACTGAAAAGTGTGGCAAAGTACTGAAAAATTGTGGCAAAGTACTGAAAAGTATAGCAAAGTACTGAAAAGTTGTGGCAAAGTGCTGAAAAGTAGTGGCAAGGTACTGAAAAGTATAGCAAAGTAATGAAAAGTTGTGGCAGAGTACTGAAAAGTAGTGGCAAAGTGAAGAAAAGTGTGGCACAGTACTGAAAAGTTGTGGCAAAGTACTGAAAAATGTGGCAAAGTACTGAAAAGTTGTGGCAAAGTGCTGAAAAGTAGTGGCAAAGTACTGAAACGTAGTGGCAAAGTGCTGAAAAGTGTGGCAAAGTACTGACAAGTTGTGGTAAATTAGTGGCAAAGCACTGAAAAGTGTGGCAAAGTACTGAAAAATTGTGGCAAAGTGCTGAAAAGTAGTGGCAAACTACTGAAAAGCAGTGGCAAAGTGCTCAAAAGTGTGGTAAAGTACTGAAAAGTTGTGGCAAAGTGGTGGCAAAGCACTGAAAAGTGTGGCAAAGTACTGAAAAATTGTGGCAAAGTGCTGAAAAGTAGTGGCAAACTACTGAAAAGCAGTGGCAAAGTGCTCAAAAGTGTGGTAAAGTACTGAAAAGTTGTGGCAAAGTGGTGGCAAAGCACTGAAAAGTGTGGCAAAGTACTGAAAAGTTGTGGCAAAGTGCTGAAAAGTAGTGGCAAAGTGCTGAAATGTGTGGCATAGTTCTGACAAGTTGTAGCAAAGTGCTGAAAAGTAGTGGCAAAGTACTGAAAAATGTGGCAAAGTACTGAAAAGTTGTTGCAAAGTAGTGGCAAAGTAATGAAAGTGTGGCAAAGTACTAAAAAGTTGTGGCAAAGTGCTGAAAAGTGTGGCAAAGTACTGAAAAGTTGTTGCAAAGTAGTGGCAAAGCACTGGAATGTGTGGCAAAGTACAGAAAAGTTGTGGCAAAGTGCTGAAAAGTAGTGGCAAAGTACTGAAAAGTGTGGCAAAGTGCTGAAAAGTAGTGGCAAAGTAGTGAAAAGTGTGGCAAAGTACTGAAAAGCAGTAGCAAAGTACTGAAAAGTGTGGCAAAGTACTGAAAAGTTGTGGTAAAGTGCTGAAAAGTAGTGGCAAACTACTGAAAAGCAGTGGTAAAGTGCTGAAAAGTGTGGCAAAGTAATGAAAAGTTGTGGCAAAGTAGTTGCAAAGCACTGAAAAGTGTGGCAAAGTGCTGAAAAGTAGTGGCAAAGTACTGAAAAGTAGTGGCAAAGTGCTGAAAAGTGTGGCATAGTACTGACAAGTTGTAGCAAAGTCGTGGCAAAGTACTGAAAAGTATGGCAAAGTACTGAAAAGTTGTGGCAAAGTGCTGAAAAGTAGTGGCAAAGTACTGAAAAATGTGGCAAAGTACTGAAAAGTTGTGGCAAAGTGCTGAAAAGTAGTGGCAAAGTACTGAAAATTAGTGGCAAAGTGAAGAAAAGTGTGGCACAGTACTGAAAAGTTGTGGCAAAGTACTGAAAAATGTGGCAAAGTACTGAAAAGTTGTGGCAAAGTACTGAAAAGTTGTGGCAAAGTGCTGAAAAGTAGTGGCAAAGTACTGAAAAGTTGTGGCAAAGTGCTGAAAAGTAGTGGCAAAGTACTGAAAAGTAGTGGCAAAGTGCTGAAAAGTGTGGCAAAGTACTGACAAGTAGTGGCAAAGTAGTGGCAAAGCACTGAAAAGTGTGGCAAAGTACTGAAAAATTGTGGCAAAGTGCTGAAAAGTAGTGGCAAAGTACTGAAAAATGTGGCAAAGTACTGAAAAGTAGTGGCAAAGTGAAGAAAAGTGTGGCACAGTACTGAAAAGTTGTGGCAGTGTACTGAAAAATGTGGCAAAGTACTGAAAAGTTGTGGCAAAGTGCTGAAAAGTAGTGGCAAAGTACTGAAAAGTTGTGGCAAAGTGCTGAAAAGTAGTGGCAAAGTACTGAAAAGTAGTGGCAAAGTGCTGAAAAGTGTGGCAAAGTACTGACAAGTTGTGGCAAAGTAGTGGCAAAGCACTGAAAAGTGTGGCAAAGTACTGAAAAATTGTGGCAAAGTGCTGAAAAGTAGAGGCAAACTATTTTAAAGGAGTGGTAAAGTGCTGAAAAGTGTGGCAAAGTACTGAAAAGTTGTGGCAAAGTAGTGCCAAATTGCTGAAAAGTGTGGCAAAGTACTGAAAAGTGTGGCAAAGTACTGAAAAGTATAGCAAAGTACTGAAAAGTTGTGGCAAAGTGCTGAAAAGTAGTGGCAAAGTACTGAAAAGTATAGCAAAGTAATGAAAAGTTGTGGCAGAGTACTGAAAAGTAGTGGCAGAGTACTGAAAAGTAGTGGCAAATTGAAGAAAAGTGTGGCACAGTACTGAAAAGTTGTGGCAAAGTACTGAAAAATGTGGCAAAGTACTGAAAAGTTGTGGCAAAGTGCTGAAAAGTAGTGGCAAAGTACTGAAACGTAGTGGCAAAGTGCTGAAAAGTGTGGCAAAGTACTGACAAGTTGTGGCAAAGTAGTGGCAAAGCACTGAAAAGTGTGGCAAAGTACTGAAAAATTGTGGCAAAGTGCTGAAAAGTAGTGGCAAACTACTGAAAAGCAGTGGCAAAGTGCTCAAAAGTGTGGTAAAGTACTGAAAAGTTGTGGCAAAGTGGTGGCAAAGCACTGAAAAGTGTGGCAAAGTACTGAAAAGTTGTGGCAAAGTGCTGAAAAGTAGTGGCAAACTTCTGAAAAGCAGTGGTAAAGTGCTGAAACGTGTGGCAAAGTAATGAAAAGTTGTGGCAAAGTAGTTGCAAAGGACTGAAAAGTGTGGCAAAGTGCTGAAAAGTAGTGGCAAAGTAATGAAAAGTAGTGGCAAAGTGCTGAAATGTGTGGCATAGTTCTGACAAGTTGTAGCAAAGTGCTGAAAAGTAGTGGCAAAGTACTGAAAAATGTGGCAAAGTACTGAAAAGTTGTGGCAAAGTACTGAAAAGTTGTTGCAAAGTAGTGGCAAAGCACTGGAATGTGTGGCAAAATACTGAAAAGTTGTGGCAAAGTCGTGGCAAAGTAATGAAAGTGTGGCAAAGTACTAAAAAGTTGTGGCAAAGTGCTGAAAAGTGTGGCAAAGTACTGAAAAGTTGTTGCAAAGTAGTGGCAAGCACTGGAATGTGTGGCAAAGTACAGAAAAGTTGTGGCAAAGTGCTGAAAAGTAGTGGCAAAGTACTGAAAAGTGTGGCAAAGTGCTGAAAAGTAGTGGCAAAGTAGTGAAATGTATGGCAAAGTACTGAAAAGCAGTAGCAAAGTACTGAAAAGTGTGGCAAAGTACTGAAAAGTTGTGGTAAAGTGCTGAAAAGTAGTGGCAAACTACAGAAAAGCAGTGGTAAAGTGCTGAAAAGTGTGGCAAAGTAATGAAAAGTTGTGGCAAAGTAGTTGCAAAGCACTGAAAAGTGTGGCAAAGTGCTGAAAAGTAGTGGCAAAGTACTGAAAAGTAGTGGCAAAGTGCTGAAAAGTGTGGCATAGTACTGACAAGTTGTAGCAAAGTCGTGGCAAAGTACTGAAAAGTATGGCAAAGTACTGAAAAGTTGTGGCAAAGTGCTGAAAAGTAGTGGCAAAGTACTGAAAAATGTGGCAAAGTACTGAAAAGTTGTGGCAAAGTGCTGAAAAGTAGTGGCAAAGTACTGAAAATTAGTGGCAAAGTGAAGAAAAGTGTGGCACAGTACTGAAAAGTTGTGGCAAAGTACTGAAAAGTTGTGGCAAAGTGCTGAAAAGTAGTGGCAAAATACTGACAAATGTGGCAAAGTACTGAAAAGTTGTGGCAAAGTGCTGAAAAGTAGTGGCAAAGTACTGAAAAGTAGTGGCAAAGTGAGGAAAAGTGTGGCACAGTACTGACAAGTTGTGGCAAAGTACTGAAAAATGTGGCAATGTACTGAAAAGTTGTGGCAAAGTGCTGAAAAGTAGTGGCAAAGTACAGAAAAGTTGTGGCAAAGTGCTGAAAAGTAGTGGCAAAGTACTGAAACGTAGTGGCAAAGTGCTGAAAAGTGTGGCAAAGTACTGACAAGTTGTGGCAAAGTAGTGGCAAAGCACTGAAAAGTGTGGCAAAGTACTGAAAAATTGTGGCAAAGTGCTGAAAAATGGTGGCAAAGTACAGTGGCTAAGTAATGAAAAGTTGTGGCAAAGTCCTGAAAAGTAGTGGCAAAGTACTGAAATGCAGTGGCAAAGTGCTGAAAAGTGTGGCAAAGTACTGAAAAGTTGTTGCAAAGTAGTGGCAAATTGCTGAATTGTGTGGCAAAGTACTGAAAAGTGTGGCAAAGTACTGAAAAGTTGTGGCAAAGTGCTGAAAAGTAGTGGCAAAGTACTGAAAAGTAGTGGCAAAGTGAAGAAAAGTGTGGCACAGTACTGAAAAGTTGTGGCAAAGTACTGAAAAATGTGGCAAAGTACTGAAAAGTTGTGGCAAAGTGCTGAAAAGTAGTGGCAAAATACAGAAAAGTTGTGGCAAAGTGCTGAAAAGTAGTGGCAAAGTACTGAAACGTAGTGGCAAAGTGCTGAAAAGTGTGGCAAAGTACTGACAAGTTGTGGCAAAGTAGTGGCAAAACACTGAAAAGTGTGGCAAAGTACTGAAAAATTGTGGCAAAGTGCTGAAAAGTAGTGGCAAACTACTGAAAAGCAGTGGCAAAGTGCTCAAAAGTGTGGCAAAGTACTGAAAAGTTGTGGCAAAGTGGTGGCAAAGCACTGAAAAGTGTGGCAAAGTACTGAAAAGTTGTGGCAAAGTGCTGAAAAGTAGTGGCAAAGTACTGAGAAGTGTGTCAAAGTACAGAAAAGTTGTTGCAAAGTAGTGGCAAAGCACTGAAATGTGTGGCAAAGTACTGAAAAGTTGTGGCAAAGTCGTGGCAAAGTACTGAAAAGTGTGGCAAAGTACTAAAAAGTTGTTGCAAAGTGCTGAAAAGTGTGGCAAAGTACTGAAAAGTTGTTGCAAAGTAGTGGCAAAGCACTGGAATGTGTGGCAAAGTACTGAAAAGTTGTGGCAAAGTCGTGGCAAAGTAATGAAAAGTGTGGCAAAGTACAGAAAAGTTGTGGCAAAGTGCTGAAAAGTAGTGGCAAAGTACTGAAAAGTGTGGCAAAGTGCTGAAAAGTAGAGGCAAAGTAGTGAAAAGTGTGGCAAAGTACTGAAAAGCAGTAGCAAAGTACTGAAAAGTGTGGCAAAGTACTGAAAAGTTATGGTAAAGTGCTGAAAAGTAGTGGCAAACTACTAAAAAGCAGTGGTAAAGTGTTGAAAAGTGTGGCATAGTACTGACAAGTTGTAGCAAAGTCGTGGCAAAGTACTGAAAAGTATGGCAAAGTACTGAAAAGTTGTGGCAAAGTGCTGAAAAGTAGTGGCAAAGTACTGAAAAATGTGGCAATGTACTGAAAAGTTGTGGCAAAGTGCTGAAAAGTAGTGGCAAAGTACTGAAAAGTAGTGGCAAAGTGAAGAAAAGTAGTGGCAAATTACTGAAACGTAGTGGCAAAGTGCTGAAAAGTGTGGCAAAGTACTGACAAGTTGTGGCAAAGTAGTGGCAAAGCACTGAAAAGTGTGGCAAAGTACTGAAAAATTGTGGCAAAGTGCTGAAAAGTAGTGGCAAACTAATGAAAAGCAGTGGCAAAGTGCTCAAAAGTGTGGCAAAGTACTGAAAAGTTGGGGCAAAGTGGTGGCAAAGCACTGAAAAGTGTGGCAAAGTACTGAAAAGTTGTGGCAAAGTGCTGAAAAGTAGTGTCAAAGTACTGAGAATTGTGTCAAAGTACAGAAAAGTTGTGGCAATGTGCTGAAAAGTAGTGGCAAAGTACTGAAAAGCAATGGCAAAGTGCTGAAAAGTATGGCAAAGTACTGACAAGTTGTGGCAAAGTAGTGGCAAAGCACTGAACAGTGTGGCAAAGTACTGAAAAGTTGAGGCAAAGTGTTGAAAAGTGGTGGCAAACTACTGAAAAGCAGTGGCAAATTGCTGAAAAGTGTGGCAAAGGACTGAAAAGTTGTGGCAAAGTCGTGGCAAAGTACTGACAAGTGTGGCAAAATACTGAAAAGTTGTAGCAAAGTGCTGAAGAGTAGTGGCAAAGTACTGAAAAGTGTGGCAAAGTGCTGAAAAGTAGTGGCAAAGTAGTGAAAAGAGTGGCAAAGTACTGAAAAGTTGTTGCAAAGTAGTGGCAAAGCACTGAAATGTGTGGCAAAGTACTGAAAAGTTGTGGCAAAGTCGTGGCAAAGTACTGAAAAGTGTGGCAAAGTACTAAAAAGTTGTTTCAAAGTGCTGAAAAGTGTGGCAAAGTACTGAAAAGTTGTTGCAAAGTAGTGGCAAAGCACTGGAATGTGTGGCAAAGTACTGAAAAGTTGTGGCAAAGTCGTGGCAAAGTAATGAAAAGTGTGGCAAAGTTCAGAAAATTTGTGGCAAAGTGCTGAAGTGTAGTGGCAAAGTACTGAAAAGTGTGGCAAAGTGCTGAAAAGTAGTGGAAAACTAGTGAAAAGTGTGGCAAAGTACTGAAAAGCAGTAGCAAAGTACTGAAAAGTGTGGCAAAGTACTGAAAAGTTGTGGCCAAGTGCTGAAAAGTAGTGGCAAAGTACTGAAACGTAGTGGCAAAGTGCTAAAAAGTGGAGCAAGTACTGACAAGTTGTGGCAAAGTAGTGGCAAAGCACTGAAAAGTGTGGCAAAGTACTGAAAAGTTGTGGTAAAGTGCTGAAAAGTAGTGGCAAACTACTGAAAAGCAGTGGTAAAGTGCTGAAAAGTGTGGCAAAGTACTGAAAAGTTGTTGCAAAGTCGTGGCAAAGTACTGAAAAGTATGGCAAAGTACTGAAAAGTTGTGGCAAAGTGCTGAAAAGTAGTGGCAAAGTACAGAAAAGTTGTGGCAAATTGCTGAAAAGTAGTGGCAAAGTACTGAAACGTAGTGGCAAAGTGCTGAAAAGTGTGGCAAAGTACTGACAAGTTGTGGCAAAGTAGTGGCAAAGCACTGAAAAGTGTGGCAAAGTACTGAAAAATTGTGGCAAAGTGCTGAAAAGTAGTGGCAAAGTACTGACAAGTTGTGGCAAAGTAGTTGCAAAGCACTGAAAAGTGTGGCAAAGTGCTGAAAAGTAGTGGCAAAGTGCTGAAAAGTGTGGCATAGTACTGACAAGTTGTGGCAAAGTAGTGGCAAAGCACTGAAAAGTGTGGCAAATTACTGACAAGTTGTGGCAAAGTGCTGAAAAGTTGTAGCAAAGTGCTGAAGAGTAGTGGCAAAGTACTGAAAAGTGTGGCAAAGTGCTGAAAAGTAGTGGCAAAGTAGTGAAAAGAGTGGCAAAGTACTGAAAAGTTGTTGCAAAGTAGTGGCAAAGCACTGAAATGTGTGGCAAAGTACTGAAAAGTTGTGGCAAAGTCGTGGCAAAGTACTGAAAAGTGTGGCAAAGTACTAAAAAGTTGTTTCAAAGTGCTGAAAAGTGTGGCAAAGTACTGAAAAGTTGTTGCAAAGTAGTGGCAAAGCACTGGAATGTGTGGCAAAGTACTGAAAAGTTGTGGCAAAGTCGTGGCAAAGTAATGAAAAGTGTGGCAAAGTTCAGAAAATTTGTGGCAAAGTGCTGAAGTGTAGTGGCAAAGTACTGAAAAGTGTGGCAAAGTGCTGAAAAGTAGTGGAAAACTAGTGAAAAGTGTGGCAAAGTACTGAAAAGCAGTAGCAAAGTACTGAAAAGTGTGGCAAAGTACTGAAAAGTTGTGGCCAAGTGCTGAAAAGTAGTGGCAAAGTACTGAAACGTAGTGGCAAAGTGCTAAAAAGTGGAGCAAGTACTGACAAGTTGTGGCAAAGTAGTGGCAAAGCACTGAAAAGTGTGGCAAAGTACTGAAAAGTTGTGGTAAAGTGCTGAAAAGTAGTGGCAAACTACTGAAAAGCAGTGGTAAAGTGCTGAAAAGTGTGGCAAAGTACTGAAAAGTTGTTGCAAAGTCGTGGCAAAGTACTGAAAAGTATGGCAAAGTACTGAAAAGTTGTGGCAAAGTGCTGAAAAGTAGTGGCAAAGTACAGAAAAGTTGTGGCAAATTGCTGAAAAGTAGTGGCAAAGTACTGAAACGTAGTGGCAAAGTACTGAAAAGTGTGGCAAAGTACTGACAAGTTGTGGCAAAGTAGTGGCAAAGCACTGAAAAGTGTGGCAAAGTACTGAAAAATTGTGGCAAAGTGCTGAAAAGTAGTGGCAAAGTACTGACAAGTTGTGGCAAAGTAGTTGCAAAGCACTGAAAAGTGTGGCAAAGTGCTGAAAAGTAGTGGCAAAGTGCTGAAAAGTGTGGCATAGTACTGACAAGTTGTGGCAAAGTAGTGGCAAAGCACTGAAAAGTGTGGCAAATTACTGACAAGTTGTGGCAAAGTGCTGAAAAGTAGTGGCAAACTATTTTAAAGGAGTGGTAAAGTACAGAAAAGTGTGGCAAAGTACTGAAAAGTTGTGGCAAAGTGCTGAAAAGTAGTGGCAAAGTAGTGAAAAATGTGGCAAAGTACTGAAAAGTAGTGGCAAAGTGAGGAAAAGTGTGGCACAGTACTGAAAAGTTGTGGCAGTGTACTGAAAAATGTGGCAAAGTACTGAAAAGTTGTGGCAAAGTGCTGAAAAGTAGTGGCAAAGTACTGAAAAGTTGTGGCAAAGTGCTGAAAAGTAGTGGCAAAGTACTGAAAAGTAGTGGCAAAGTGCTGAAAAGTGTGGCAAAGTACTGACAAGTAGTGGCAAATAGTGGCAAAGCATTGAAAAGTTGTGGCAAAGTACTGAAAAATGTGGCAAAGTACTGAAAAGTAGTGGCAAAGTGAAGAAAAGTGTGGCACAGTACTGAAAAGTTGTAGCAGTGTACTGAAAAATGTGGCAAAGTACTGAAAAGTTGTGGCAAAGTGCGGAAAAGTAGTGGCAAAGTACTGAAAAGTTGTGGCAAAGTAGTGGCAAATTGCTGAAAAGTGTGGCAAAGTACTGAAAAGTGTGGCAAAGTACTGAAAAGTATAGCAAAGTACTGAAAAGTTGTTGCAAAGTGCTGAAAAGTAGTGGCAAAGTACTGAAAAATGTGGCAAAGTACTGAAAAGTTGTGGCAAAATACTGAAAAGTAGTGGCAAAGTGAAGAAAAGTGTGGCAAAGTACTGAAACGTAGTGGCAAAGTGCTGAAAAGTGTGGCAAAGTACTGACAAGTTGTGGCAAAGTAGTGGCAAAACACTGAAAAGTGTGGCAAAGTACTGAAAAATTGTGGCAAAGTGCTGAAAAGTAGTGGCAAACTACTGAAAAGCAGTGGCAAGTGCTCAAAAGTGTGGCAAAGTTCTGTAAAGTTGTGGCAAAGTGCTGAAAAGTAGTGGCAAAGTACTGAAAAGTCGTGGCAAAGTGCTGAAAAGCAGTGGCAAAGTGCTCAAAAGTGTGGCAAAGTACTGAAAAGTTGTGGCAAAGTGGTGGCAAAGTACTGAAAAGTGTGGCAAAGTACAGAAAAGTTGTGGCAATGTGCTGAAAAGTAGTGGCAAAGTAATGAAAAGCAGTGGCAAAGTGCTGAAAAGTGTGGCAAAGTACTGAAACGTTGTGGCAAAGTAGTGGCAAAGCACTGAAATGTGTGGCAAAGTACTGAAAAGTTGTGGCAAAGTATTGAAAAGTAGTGGCAAAGTACTGAAAAGTAGTGGCAAAGTGCTGGAAAGTGTGGCATAGTACTGACAAGTTGTGGCAAAGTAGTGGCAAAGCACTGAAAAGTATGGCAAAGTACTGAAAAGTTGTGGTAAAGTGATGAAAAGTAGTGGCAAACTACTGAAAAGCAGTGGTAAAGTGCTGAAAAGTGTGGCAAAGTAATGAAAAGTTGTGGCAAAGTGCAGAAAAGTAGTGGCAAAGTACTGAAAAGTAGTGGCAAAGTGCTGAAAAGTGTGGCATAGTACTGACAAGTTGTGGCAAAGTGCTGAAAAGTAGTGGCAAACTATTTTAAAGGAGTGGTAAAGTGCTGAAAAGTGTGGCAAAGTACTGAAAAGTTGTGGCAAAGTAGTGGCAAAGTGCTGAAAAGTGTGGCAAAGTACTGAAAAGTTGTTGCAAAGTCGTGGCAAAGTACTGAAAAGTATGGCAAAGTACTGAAAAGTTGTGGCAAAGTGCTGAAAAGTAGTGGCAAAGTACAGAAAAGTTGTGGCAAAGTGCTGAAAAGTAGTGGCAAATTACTGAAAAGTTGTTGCAAAGTCGTGGCAAAGTACTGAAAAGTATGGCAAAGTACAGAAAAGTTGTGGCAAAGTGCTGAAAAGTAGTGGCAAAGTACTGAAACGTAGTGGCAAAGTGCTGAAAAGTGTGGCAAAGTACTGACAAGTTGTGGCAAAGTGCTCAAAAGTGTGGCAAAGTACTGAAAAGTTGTGGCAAAGTGGTGGCAAAGCACTGAAAAGTGTGGCAAAGTACTGAAAAGTTGTGGCAAAGTGCTGAAAAGTAGTGGCAAAGTACTGAGAAGTGTGTCAAAGTACAGAAAAGTTGTGGCAATGTGCTGAAAAGTAGTGGCAAAGTACTGAAAAGCAGTGGCAAAGTGCTGAAAAGTGTGGCAAAGTACTGACAAGTTGTGGCAAAGTAGTGGCAAAGCACTGAAAAGTGTGGCAAAGTACTGAAAAGTTGAGGCAAAGTGCTGAAAAGTGGTGGCAAACTACTGAAAAGCAGTGGCAAATTGCTGAAAAGTGTGGCAAAGTACTGAAAAGTTGTGGCAAAGTCGTGGCAAAGTACGGCAAAGTGCGGCAAAGTGCTGAAAAGTAGTGGCAAAGTACTGAAAAAGTAGTGGCAAAGTGAAGAAAAGTGTGGCACAGTACTGAAAAGTTGTGGCAAAGTACTGAAAAATGTGGCAATGTACTGAAAAGTTGTGGCAAAGTGCTGAAAAGTAGTGGCAAAGTACAGAAAAGTTGTGGCAAAGTGCTGAAAAGTAGTGGCAAAGTAATGAAACGTAGTGTCAAAGTGCTGAAAAGTGTGGCAAAGTACTGACAAGTTGTGGCAAAGTAGTGGCAAAGCACTGAAAAGTGTGGCAAAGTACTGAAAAATTGTGGCAAAGTGCTGAAAAGTAGTGGCAAAGTACTGACAAGTTGTGGCAAAGTAGTTGCAAAGCACTGAAAAGTGTGGCAAAGTGCTGAAAAGTAGTGGCAAAGTGCTGAAAAGTGTGGCATAGTACTGACAAGTTGTGGCAAAGTAGTGGCAAAGCACTGAAAAGTGTGGCAAATTACTGACAAGTTATGGCAAAGTGCTGAAAAGTAGTGGCAAACTATTTTAAAGGAGTGGTAAAGTACAGAAAAGTGTGGCAAAGTACTGAAAAGTTGTGGCAAAGTGCTGAAAAGTAGTGGCAAAGTACTGAAAAATTGTGGCAAAGTGCTGAAAAGTAGTGGCAAAGTACTGAAAAATGTGGCAAAGTACTGAAAAGTAGTGGCAAAGTGAAGAAAAGTGTGGCACAGTACTGAAAAGTTGTAGCAGTGTACTGAAAAATGTGGCAAAGTACTGAAAAGTTGTGGCAAAGTGCGGAAAAGTAGTGGCAAAGTACTGAAAAGTTGTGGCAAAGTAGTGGCAAATTGCTGAAAAGTGTGGCAAAGTACTGAAAAGTGTGGCAAAGTAGTGAAAAGTATAGCAAAGTACTGAAAAGTTGTTGCAAAGTGCTGAAAAGTAGTGGCAAAGTACTGAAAAATGTGGCAAAGTACTGAAAAGTTGTGGCAAAGTACTGAAAAGTAGTGGCAAAGTGAGGAAAAGTGTGGCACAGTACTGAAAAGTTGTGGCAGTGTACTGAAAAATGTGGCAAAGTACTGAAAAGTTGTGGCAAAGTGCTGAAAAGTAGTGGCAAAGTACTGAAAAGTTGTGGCAAAGTGCTGAAAAGTAGTGGCAAAGTACTGAAAAGTAGTGGCAAAGTGCTGAAAAGTGTGGCAAAGTACTGACAAGTAGTGGCAAATAGTGGCAAAGCATTGAAAAGTGTGGCAAAGTACTGAAAAATTGTGGCAAAGTGCTGAAAAGTAGTGGCAAAGTACTGAAAAATGTGGCAAAGTACTGAAAAGTAGTGGCAAAGTGAAGAAAAGTGTGGCACAGTACTGAAAAGTTGTAGCAGTGTACTGAAAAATGTGGCAAAGTACTGAAAAGTTGTGGCAAAGTGCGGAAAAGTAGTGGCAAAGTACTGAAAAGTTGTGGCAAAGTAGTGGCAAATTGCTGAAAAGTGTGGCAAAGTACTGAAAAGTGTGGCAAAGTACTGAAAAGTATAGCAAAGTACTGAAAAGTTGTTGCAAAGTGCTGAAAAGTAGTGGCAAAGTACTGAAAAATGTGGCAAAGTACTGAAAAGTTGTGGCAAAATACTGAAAAGTAGTGGCAAAGTGAAGAAAAGTGTGGCACAGTACTGAACAGTTGTGGCAAAGTACTGAAAAATGTGGCAAAGTACTGAAAAGTTGTGGCAAAGTGCTGAAAAGTAGTGGCAAAGTACTGAAACGTAGTGGCAAAGTGCTGAAAAGTGTGGCAAAGTACTGACAAGTTGTGGCAAAGTAGTGGCAAAACACTGAAAAGTGTGGCAAAGTACTGAAAAATTGTGGCAAAGTGCTGAAAAGTAGTGGCAAACTACTGAAAAGCAGTGGCAATTGCTCAAAAGTGTGGCAAAGTTCTGTAAAGTTGTGGCAAAGTGCTGAAAAGTAGTGGCAAAGTACTGAAAAGTCGTGGCAAAGTGCTGAAAAGCAGTGGCAAAGTGCTCAAAAGTGTGGCAAAGTACTGAAAAGTTGTGGCAAAGTGGTGGCAAAGTACTGAAAAGTGTGGCAAAGTACAGAAAAGTTGTGGCAATGTGCTGAAAAGTAGTGGCAAAGTAATGAAAAGCAGTGGCAAAGTGCTGAAAAGTGTGGCAAAGTACTGAAACGTTGTGGCAAAGTAGTGGCAAAGCACTGAAATGTGTGGCAAAGTACTGAAAAGTTGTGGCAAAGTATTGAAAAGTAGTGGCAAAGTACTGAAAAGTAGTGGCAAAGTGCTGGAAAGTGTGGCATAGTACTGACAAGTTGTGGCAAAGTAGTGGCAAAGCACTGAAAAGTATGGCAAAGTACTGAAAAGTTGTGGTAAAGTGATGAAAAGTAGTGGCAAACTACTGAAAAGCAGTGGTAAAGTGCTGAAAAGTGTGGCAAAGTAATGAAAAGTTGTGGCAAAGTGCAGAAAAGTAGTGGCAAAGTACTGAAAAGTAGTGGCAAAGTGCTGAAAAGTGTGGCATAGTACTGACAAGTTGTGGCAAAGTAGTGACAAAGCACTGAAAAGTGTGGCAAAGTACTGACAAGTTGTGGCAAAGTGCTGAAAAGTAGTGGCAAACTATTTTAAAGGAGTGGTAAAGTGCTGAAAAGTGTGGCAAAGTACTGAAAAGTTGTGGCAAAGTAGTGGCAAAGTGCTGAAAAGTGTGGCAAAGTACTGAAAAGTTGTTGCAAAGTCGTGGCAAAGTATTGAAAAGTATGGCAAAGTACTGAAAAGTTGTGGCAAAGTGCTGAAAAGTAGTGGCGAAGTACAGAAAAGTTGTGGCAAAGTGCTGAAAAGTAGTGGCAAAGTACTGAAAAGTTGTTGCAAAGTCGTGGCAAAGTACTGAAAAGTATGGCAAAGTACAGAAAAGTTGTGGCAAAGTGCTGAAAAGTAGTGGCAAAGTACTGAAACGTAGTGGCAAAGTGCTGAAAAGTGTGGCAAAGTACTGAAAAGTTGTGGCAAAGTGCTCAAAAGTGTGGCAAAGTACTGAAAAGTTGTGGCAAAGTGGTGGCGAAGCACTGAAAAGTGTGGCAAAGTACTGAAAAGTTGTGGCAAAGTGCTGAAAAGTAGTGGCAAAGTACTGAGAAGTGTGTCAAAGTACAGAAAAGTTGTGGCAATGTGCTGAAAAGTAGTGGCAAAGTACTGAAAAGCAGTGGCAAAGTGCTGAAAAGTGTGGCAAAGTACTGACAAGTTGTGGCAAAGTAGTGGCAAAGCACTGAAAAGTGTGGCAAAGTACTGAAAAGTTGAGGCAAAGTGCTGAAAATTGGTGGCAAACTACTGAAAAGCAGTGGCAAATTGCTGAAAAGTGTGGCAAAGTACTGAAAAGTTGTGGCAAAGTCGTGGCAAAGTACGGCAAAGTGCGGCAAAGTGCTGAAAAGTAGTGGCAAAGTACTGAAAAGTAGTGGCAAAGTGAAGAAAAGTGTGGCACAGTACTGAAAAGTTGTGGCAAAGTACTGAAAAATGTGGCAATGTACTGAAAAGTTGTGGCAAAGTGCTGAAAAGTAGTGGCAAAGTACAGAAAAGTTGTGGCAAAGTGCTGAAAAGTAGTGGCAAAGTACTGAAACGTAGTGTCAAAGTGCTGAAAAGTGTGGCAAAGTACTGACAAGTTGTGGCAAAGTAGTGGCAAAGCACTGAAAAGTATGGCAAAGTACTGAAAAGTGTGGCATAGTACTGACAAGTTGTGGCTAAGTAGTGGCAAAACACTGAAAAGTGCTGAAAAGTAGTGGCAAAGTACTGAAAAGTTGTTGCAAAGTCGTGGCAAAGTACTGAAAAGTATGGCAAAGTACAGAAAAGTTGTGGCAAAGTGCTGAAAAGTAGTGGCAAAGTACTGAAACGTAGTGGCAAAGTGCTGAAAAGTGTGGCAAAGTACTGAAAAGTTGTGGCAAAGTGCTCAAAAGTGTGGCAAAGTACTGAAAAGTTGTGGCAAAGTGGTGGCGAAGCACTGAAAAGTGTGGCAAAGTACTGAAAAGTTGTGGCAAAGTGCTGAAAAGTAGTGGCAAAGTACTGAGAAGTGTGTCAAAGTACAGAAAAGTTGTGGCAATGTGCTGAAAAGTGTGGCAAAGTACTGACAAGTTGTGGCAAAGTAGTGGCAAAGCACTGAAAAGTATGGCAAAGTACTGAAAAGTGTGGCATAGTACTGACAAGTTGTGGCAAAGTAGTGGCAAAACACTGAAAAGTGTGGCAAATTACTGACAAGTTGTGGCAAAGTGCTGAAAAGTAGTGGCAAACTATTTTAAAGGAGTGGTAAAGTACAGAAAAGTGTGGCAAAGTACTGAAAAGTTGTGGCAAAGTGCTGAAAAGTAGTGGCAAAGTACTGAAAAATGTGGCAAAGTACTGAAAAGTAGTGGCAAAGTGAAGAAAAGTGTGGCACAGTACTGAAAAGTTGTGGCAAAGTACTGAAAAATGTGGCAATGTACTGAAAAGTTGTGGCAAAGTGCTGAAAAGTAGTGGCAAAGTACAGAAAAGTTGTGGCAAAGTGCTGAAAAGTAGTGGCAAAGTACTGAAACGTAGTGTCAAAGTGCTGAAAAGTGTGGCAAAGTACAGACAAGTTGTGGCAAAGTAGTGGCAAAGCACTGAAAAGTGTGGCAAAGTACTGAAAAATTGTGGCAAAGTGCTGAAAAGTAGTGGCAAACTACTGAAAAGCAGTGGCAAAGTGCTCAAAAGTGTGGCAAAGTACTGAAAAGTTGTGGCAAAGTGGTGGCAAAGCACTGAAAAGTGTGGCAAAGTACTGAAAAGTTGTGGCAAAGTGCTGAAAAGTAGTGGCAAAGTACTGAGAAGTTTGTCAAAGTACAGAAAAGTTGTGGCAATGTGCTGAAAAGTAGTGGCAAACTACTGAAAAGCAGTGGCAAAGTGCTCAAAAGTGTGGCAAAGTACTGAAAAGTTGTGGCAAAGTGGTGGCAAAGCACTGAAAAGTGTGGCAAAGTACTGAAAAGTTGTGGCAAAGTGCTGAAAAGTAGTGGCAAAGTACTGAGAAGTGTGTCAAAGTACAGAAAAGTTGTGGCAATGTGCTGAAAAGTAGTGGCAAAGTACTGAAAAGCAGTGGCAAAGTGCTGAAAAGTGTGGCAAAGTACTGACAAGTTGTGGCAAAGTAGTGGCAAAGCACTGAAAAGTGTGGCAAAGTACTGAAAAGTTGAGGCAAAGTGCTGAAAAGTGGTGGCAAACTACTGAAAAGCAGTGGCAAATTGCTGAAAAGTGTGGCAAAGTACTGAAAAGTTGTGGCAAAGTCGTGGCAAAGTACGGAAAAGTGCGGCAAAGTGCTGAAAAGTAGTGGCAAAGTACTGAAAAGTAGTGGCAAAGTGAAGAAAAGTGTGGCACAGTACTGAAAAGTTGTGGCAAAGTACTGAAAAATGTGGCAATGTACTGAAAAGTTGTGGCAAAGTGCTGAAAAGTAGTGGCAAAGTACAGAAAAGTTGTGGCAAAGTGCTGACAAGTAGTGGCAAAGTACTGAAACGTAGTGGCAAAGTACTGAAACGTAGTGTCAAAGTGCTGAAAAGTGTGGCAAAGTACTGACAAGTTGTGGCAAAGTAGTGGCAAAGCACTGAAAAGTGTGGCAAAGTACTGAAAAGTGTGGCATAGTACTGACAAGTTGTGGCAAAGTAGTGGCAAAGCACTGAAAAGTGTGGCAAATTACTGACAAGTTGTGGCAAAGTGCTGAAAAGTAGTGGCAAACTATTTTAAAGGAGTGGTAAAGTACAGAAAAGTGTGGCAAAGTACTGAAAAGTTGTGGCAAAGTGCTGAAAAGTAGTGGCAAAGTACTGAAAAATGTGGCAAAGTACTGAAAAATGTGGCAAAGTACTGAAAAGTTGTTGCAAAGTCGTGGCAAAGTACTGAAAAGTTGTGGCAAAGTGCTGAAAAGTAGTGGCAAAGTACAGAAAAGTTGTGGCAAAGTGCTGAAAAGTAGTGGCAAAGTACTGAAACGTAGTGGCAAAGTGCTGAAAAGTGTGGCAAAGTACTGACAAGTTGTGGCAAAGTAGTGGCAAAGCACTGAAAAGTGTGGCAAAGTACTGAAAAATTGTGGCAAAGTGCTGAAAAGTAGTGGCAAACTACTGAAAAGCAGTGGCAAAGTGCTCAAAAGTGTGGCAAAGTACTGAAAAGTTGTGGCAAAGTGGTGGCAAAGCACTGAAAAGTGTGGCAAAGTACTGAAAAGTTGTGGCAAAGTGCTGAAAAGTAGTGGCAAAGTACTGAGAAGTGTGTCAAAGTACAGAAAAGTTGTGGCAATGTGCTGAAAAGTAGTGGCAAAGTACTGAAAAGCAGAGGCAAAGTGCTGAAAAGTGTGGCAAAGTACTGACAAGTTGTGGCAAAGTAGTGGCAAAGCACTGAAAAGTGTGGTAAAGTACTGAAAAGTTGAGGCAAAGTGCTGAAAAGTGGTGGCGAACTACTGAAAAGCAGTGGCAAATTGCTGAAAAGTGTGGCAAAGTACTGAAAAGTTGTGGCAAAGTCGTGGCAAAGTACGGACAAGTGCGGCAAAGTGCTGAAAAGTAGTGGCAAAGTACTGAAAAGTAGTGGCAAAGTGAAGAAAAGTGTGGCACAGTACTGAAAAGTTGTGGCAAAGTACTGAAAAATGTGGCAATGTACTGAAAAGTTGTGGCAAAGTGCTGAAAAGTAGTGGCAAAGTACTGAAAAGTTGTGGCAAAGTGCTGAAAAGTAGTGGCAAAGTACTGAAACGTAGTGTCAAAGTGCTGAAAAGTGTGGCAAAGTACTGACAAGTTGTGGCAAAGTAGTGGCAAAGCACTGAAAAGTGTGGCAAAGTACTGAAAAGTGTGATATAGTACTGACAAGTTGTGTCAAAGTAGTGGCAAAGTACTGAAAAGTGTGGCAAATTACTGACAAGTTGTGGCAAAGTGCTGAAAAGTAGTGGCAAACTATTTTAAAGGAGTGGTAAAGTACAGAAAAGTGTGGCAAAGTACTGAAAAGTTGTGGCAAAGTGCTGAAAAGTAGTGGCAAAGTACTGAAAAATGTGGCAAAGTACTGAAAAGTAGTGGCAAAGTGAAGAAAAGTGTGGCACAGTACTGAAAAGTTGTGGCAGTGTACTGAAAAATGTGGCAAAGTACTGAAAAGTTGTGGCAAAGTGCTGAAAAGTAGTGGCAAAGTACTGAAAAGTTGTGGCAAAGTGCTGAAAAGTAGTGGCAAAGTACTGAAAATTAGTGGCAAAGTGCTGAAAAGTGTGGCAAAGTACTGACAAGTAGTGGCAAAGTAGTGGCAAAGCATTGAAAAGTGTGGCAAAGTACTGAAAAATTGTGGCAAAGTGCTGAAAAGTAGTGGCAAAGTACTGAAAAATGTGGCAAAGTACTGAAAAGTAGTGGCAAAGTGAAGAAAAGTGTGGCACAGTACTGAAAAGTTGTGGCAGTGTACTGAAAAATGTGGCAAAGTACTGAAAAGTTGTGGCAAAGTGCTGAAAAGTAGTGGCAAAGTACTGAAAAGTTGTGGCAAAGTGCTGAAAAGTAGTGGCAAAGTACTGAAAAGTAGTGGCAAAGTGCTGAAAAGTGTGGCAAAGTACTGACAAGTTGTGGCAAAGTAGTGGCAAAGCACTGAAAAGTGTGGCAAAGTACTGAAAAATTGTGGCAAAGTGCTGAAAAGTAGTGGCAAACTATTTTAAAGGAGTGGTAAAGTGCTGAAAAGTGTGGCAAAGTACTGAAAAGTTGTGGCAAAGTAGTGGCAATTTGCTGAAAAGTATGGCAAAGTACTGAAAAGTGTGGCAAAGTACTGAAAAGTATAGCAAAGTACTGAAAAGTTGTGGCAAAGTGCTGAAAAGTAGTGGCAAAGTACTGAAAAATGTGGCAAAGTACTGAAAAGTTGTGGCAAAGTACTGAAAAGTAGTGGCAAAGTGAAGAAAAGTGTGGCACAGTACTGAAAAGTTGTGGCAAAGTACTGAAAAATGTGGCAAAGTACTGAAAAGTTGTGACAAAGTGCTGAAAAGTAGTGGCAAAGTACTGAAACGTAGTGGCAAAGTGCTGAAAAGTGTGGCAAAGTACTGACAAGTTGTGGCAAAGTAGTGGCAAAGTGCTGAAAAGTAGTAGCAAACTACTGAAAAGCAGTGGCAAGTGCTCAAAAGTGTGGCAAAGTTCTGTAAAGTTGTGGCAAAGTGCTGAAAAGTAGTGGCAAAGTACTGAAAAGTAGTGGCAAAGTGCTGAAAAGCAGTGGCAAAGTGCTCAAAAGTGTGGCAAAGTACTGAAAAGTTGTGGCAAAGTGGTGGCAAAGTACTGAAAAGTGTGGCAAAGTACAGAAAAGTTGTGGCAATGTGCTGAAAAGTAGTGGCAAAGTGCTGGAAAGTGTGGCATAGTACTGACAAGTTGTGGCAAAGTAGTGGCAAAGCACTGAAAAGTATGGCAAAGTACTGAAAAGTTGTGGTGGTAAAGTGCTGAAAAGTAGTGGCAAACTACTGAAAAGCAGTGGTAAAGTGCTGAAAAGTGTGGCAAAGTAATGAAAAGTTGTGGCAAAGTGCTGAAAAGTAGTGGCAAAGTACTGAAAAGTAGTGGCAAAGTGCTGAAAAGTGTGGCATAGTACTGACAAGTTGTGGCAAAGTAGTGACAAAGCACTGAAAAGTGTGGCAAAGTACTGACAAGTTGTGGCAAAGTGCTGAAAAGTAGTGGCAAACTATTTTAAAGGAGTGATAAAGTGCTGAAAAGTGTGGCAAATTACTGAAAAGTTGTGGCAAAGTAGTGGCAAATTGCTGAAAAGTGTGGCAAAGTACTGAAAAGTGTGGCAAAGTACTGAAAATTTGAAGCAAAGTCGTGGCAAAGTACTGAAAAGTATGGCAAAGTACTGAAAAGTTGTGGCAAAGTGCTGAAAAGTAGTGGCAAAGTACAGAAAAGTTGTGGCAAAGTGCTGAAAATTAGTGGCAAAGTAGTGAAACGTAGTGGCAAAGTGCTGAAAAGTGTGGCAAAGTACTGACAAGTTGTGGCAAAGTAGTGGCAAAGCACTGAAAAGTGTGGCAAAGTACTGAAAAATTGTGGCAAAGTGCTGAAAATTAGTGGCAAACTACTGAAAAGCAGTGGCAAAGTGCTCAAAAGTGTGGCAAAGTAC
This sequence comes from Saccoglossus kowalevskii, assembly GCF_978046115.1. NCBI lineage: Eukaryota > Metazoa > Hemichordata > Enteropneusta > Harrimaniidae > Saccoglossus > Saccoglossus kowalevskii. Next base: position 70,914 of record NW_028188705.1, read on the forward strand.
TGAAAAGTTGTGGCAAAGTGGTGGCAAAGCACTGAAAAGTGTGGCAAAGTACTGAAAAGTTGTGGCAAAGTGCTGAAAAGTAGTGGCAAAGTACTGAGAAGTGTGTCAAAGTACAGAAAAGTTGTGGCAATGTGCTGAAAAGTAGTGGCAAAGTACTGAAAAGCAGTGGCAAAGTGCTGAAAAGTGTGGCAAAGTACTGACAAGTTGTGGCAAAGTAGTGGCAAAGCACTGAAACGTGTGGCAAAGTACTGAAAAGTTGAGGCAAAGTGCTGAAAAGTGGT